>NC_039361.1:123178442-123179426 GCF_003573695.1 Papaver somniferum | reverse complement strand
AAAGACCGATTTGATATCACCCTTCAATTCGAATTAGCAAAAGCAATGTCTCCTTGCATAATATGGATTCCAAACATTCATGATCTGTATGTGAATGAGTCGAATTACTTATCCCTCGGTCTATTAGTGAACTATCTCTCCAGGGATTGTGAAAGATGCTCCACTAGAAATATCCTTGTTATTGCTTCGACTCATATTCCCCAAAAAGTGGATCCCGCTCTAATAGCTCCGAATAAATTAAATACATGCATTAAGATACGGAGGCTTCTTATTCCACAACAACGAAAGCACTTTTTCACTCTTTCATATACTAGGGGATTTCACTTGGAAAATAAAATGTTCCATACTAATGGATTCGGGGCCATAACCATGGGCTCCAATGCACGAGATCTTGTAGCACTTACCAATGAGGCCCTATCCATTAGTATTACACAGAAGAAATCCATTCTAGACACTAATACAATTAGATCCGCTCTTCGTAGACAAACTTGGGATTTGCGATCCCAGGTAAGATCGGTTCAGGATCATGGGATCCTTTTCTATCAGATAGGAAGGGCTGTGGCACAAAATATACTTCTAAGTAATTGCCCCATAGATCCTATATCTATCTATATGAAGAAGAAATCATGTAAGGAAGGGGATTCTTTTTTGTACAAATGGTACTTCGAGCTTGGAACGAGCATGAAGAAATTAACGATACTTCTTTATCTTTTGAGTTGTTCTGCCGGATCGGTCGCTCAAGATCTTTGGTCTCTACCCGGACCCGATGAAAAAAATTGGATCACTTCTTATGGATTCGTTGAGAATGATTCTGATCTAGTTCATGGCCTATTAGAAGTAGAAGGCGCTCTGGTGGGATCCTCACGGACAGAAAAAGATTGCAGTCAGTTTGATAATGATCGAGTGACATTGCTTCTTCGGTCCGAACCAAGAAATCTCTTAGATATGATGCAAAATGGATCTTGTTCTTTTGTTGATCAGAGA
>NC_039361.1:123147800-123173767 GCF_003573695.1 Papaver somniferum | reverse complement strand
TCGTTATAAGACGGAAATTGATTTCTGAGACTAAATTGTAAACTAGATAAACTCATCTTTAACAGAAAAAGTTTGAAAAATGTATTGTAATTACAATTAATATGTTCTAAGGCAATACGTCTAGTAAAAATTGCATTTCTATGTACGTTGATTCAAGAAAATATGAAGGAAGTCAAATTTCACAATAGAAGAAGGATGAAACACCATGCAGAACTAATCCAAATCCTAACAAATTTCATCTATCTTGAATCAAATAGAAAGACAAAGCCAACACAAAAAGAAAGAGTTCATAAAAATGTTGAGTTTTATATACGTTAACTCAAAAAAGTCTAGCACTTCGTTATAAGTCTGAAATTGATTTTTGAAACTAAATTGTAAACTTGATAAACTCATCTTTAACAGAAAAAGTTTGAAAAATGTATTTTAATCACAATTAATATGTTCTAAGGCAGTACGTCTATTAAAAATTGCATTTCTATGTACGTTGGTTCAAGAATATATGAAGGAAGTCAAATTTCACTATAGAAGAAGGACGAAAGACCAAGCAGAAATAATCCAAATCCTAACAAATTCTATCTATCTTGAATCAAGTAGAAAGACAAAACCAACACAAAAAGAAAGAGTTCATAAAAATATTGAATTTTATAACTCAAAAAGGTCTACACACTTCGTTCTAAGTCTGAAATTGATTTCTGAAACTAAATTGTAAGCTAGATAAACTCATCCTTAACACAAAAAGTTTGAAAAATGTATTCTAATCCCAATTAATATGTTCCTAGGTAATACGTCTAATAAAAATTGCATTTCTATGTATGTTGATTCAAGAAAAAATGAAGGAAGTCAAATTTCACAATAGAAGAAGGATGAATGACCATGCAGAACTAATCCAAATCCTAACAAATTTCATCTTGAATCAAATAGAAAGACAAAGCCAACACAAAAAGAAAGAGTTCATAAAAATGTTGAATTTTATATACCTTAACTCAAAAAAGTCTACACATTTCGTTATAAGTCGGAAATTGATTTCTGAGACTAAATTGTATACTAGATAAACTCATCTTTAAAAGAAAAGGTTTGAAAAATGTATTGTAATTACAATTAATATGTTCTAAGGCAATATGTCTAGTAAAAATTGCATTTCTATGTACATTGATTCAAGAAAATATGAAGGAAGTCAAATTTCAAAATAGAACAAGGATGAAAGACCATGCAGAACTAATCCAAATCCTAAAAAATTTCATCTATCTTGAATCAAATAGAAAGACAAAGCCAACACAAAAAGAAAGAGTTCATAAAAATATTGAATTTTATAACTCAAAAAGGTCTACACACTTCGTTCTAAGTCTGAAATTGATTTCTGAAACTATATTGTAAGCTAGATAAACTCATCCTTAACACAAAAAGTTTGAAAAATGTATTCTAATCACAATTAATATGTTCTAAGACAATACGACTAGTAAAAATTGCATTTCTATGTACGTTGATTCAAGAAAATATGAAGGAAGTCAAATTTCACAATAGAGGAAGGATTAAAGACCATGCAGAACTAATACAAATCCTAATAAATTGCATCTATCTTGAATCAAAAAGAAAGACAAAGCCAACACAAAAAGAAAGAGTTCATAAAAATGTTAAATTTTATATACGTTAACTTAAAAAAGTCTACACACTTTTTTATAAGTCGGAAATTGATTTCTGAGACTAAATTGTAAACTAGATAAACTCGTCTTTAGCAGAAAAAGTTTGAAAAATGTATTGTAATTACAATTAATATGTTCTAAGGCAATACGTCTAGTAAAAATTGCATTTCTATGTACGTTGATTCAAGAAAATATGAAGGAAGTCAAATTTCACAATAGAAGAAGGATGAAAGACCAAGCAGAACTAATCCAAATCCTGACAAATTTCATCTATCTTGAATCAAATATAAAGACAAAGCCAACAAAATATGAAAGAGTTCATAAAAATGTTAAATGTTATATACGTTAACTCAAAAAAGTCTACACACTTTGTTATAAGTCGGAAATTGATTTCTGAGACTAAATTGTAAACTAGATAAACTCATGTTTAACAGAAAAAGTTTGAAAAATGTATTGTAATTACAATTAATATGTTCTAAGGAAATACTTCTAGTAAAAATTGCATTTCTATGTACGTTGATTCAAGAAAATATGAAGGAAGTCAAATTTCACAATAGAAGAAGGTTGAAAGACCAAGCAGAACTAATCCAAATCCTGACAAATTTCATCTATCTTGAATCAAATATAAAGACAAAGCCAACAAAATATGAAAGAGTTCATAAAAATGTTAAATTTTATATACGTTAACTCAAAAAAGTCTACACACTTTGTTATAAGTAGGAAATTGATTTCTAAGACTAAATTTTAAACTAGATAAACTCTTGTTTAACAGAAAAAGTTTGAAAATGTATTGTAATTACAATTAATATGTTCTAAGGCAATACGTCTAGTAAAAATTTCATTTCTCTGTACGTTGATTCAAGAAAATAAGAAGGAAGTCAAATTTCACAATAGAAGAAGGTTGAAAGACCAAGCAGAACTAATCCAAATCCTGACAAATTTCATCTATCTTGAATCAAATAGAAAGACAAAGCCAACACAAAAAGAAAGAGTTCATAAAAATGTTGAATTTAATATACGTTAACTCAAAAAAGTCTACACACTTCGTTATAAGTCGGAAGTTGATTTTTGAGACTAAATTGTTAACTAGATAAACTCATCTTTAGCAGAAAAAGTTTGAAAAATGTATTTTAATTACAATTAATATGTTCTAAGGCAATACGTCTAGTAAAAATTGCATTTTTATGTACGTTGATTCAAGAAAATATGAAGGAAGTCAAATTTCACAATAGAAAAAGGATGAAAGACCATGCAGAACTAATTCAAAATCTAAAAAATTTCATTTATCTTGAATCAAATAGAAAGACAAAGCCAACACAAAAAGAAAGAGTTCATAAAAATGTCGAATTTAATATACATTAACTCAAAAAAGTCTACACACTGCGTTATACATCTAAAATTGATTTCTGTGACTAAATTGTAAACTAGATAAACTCATCTTTAACAGAAAAAGTTTGAAAAATGTATTCTAATTACAATTAATATGTTCTAAGGCAATACGTCTAGTAAAAATTGCATTTCTCTGTATGTTGATTCAAGAAAATATGAAGGAAGTCAAATTTCACAATAGAAGAGGGATGAAAGACCATGCAGAACTAATTCAAATCCTAACAAATTTCATCTATCTTGAATCAAATAGAAAGACAAAGCCAACACAAAAAGAAAGAGTTCATAAAAATGTTGAATTTAATATACATTAACTCAAAAAACTCTACACACTGCGTTATACATCTGAAATTGATTTCTGTGACTAAATTGTAAACTAGATAAACTCATCTTCAACAGAAAAAGTTTGAAAAATATATTGTAATTACAATTAATATGTTCTAAGGCAATACGTCTAGTAAAAATTGCATTTCTATGTACGTTGATTCAAGAAAATATGAAGGAAGTCAAATTTCACAATAGAAGAAGGATGAAAGACCATGCAAAACTAATCCAAATCCTAACAAATTTCATCTATCTTGAATCAAATAGAAATACAAAGCCAACACAAAAAGAAAGAGTTCATAAAAATGTTGAATTTTATATACGTTAACTCAAAAAAGTCTACACACTTCGTTATAAGTCGGAAATTGATTTCTGAGACTAAATTGTAAACCAGATAAACTCATCTTTGACAGAAAAGTTTGAAAAATGTATTGTAATTATAATTAATACGTTCTAAGGCAATACGTCTAGTAAAAATTGCATTTCTATGTACGTTGATTCAAGTAAATATGAAGGAAGTCAAATTTCACAATAGAAGAAGGATGAAAGAACATGCAGAACTAACCCAAATCCTAACAAATTTCATCTATCTTGAATCAAATAGAAATACAAAGCCAACACAAAAAGAAAGAGTTCATAAAAATGTTGAATTTTATATACGTTAACTCAAAAAAGTCTACAAATTTCGTTATAAGTCGGAAATTGATTTCTGAGACTAAATTGTAAACTAGATAAACTCATCTTTAACAGAAAAAGTTTGAAAAATGTATTGTAATTACAATTAATATGTTCTAAGGCAATACGTCTAGTAAAAATTGATTTCTATGAACGTTGATTCAAGAAAATATGAAGAAAGTCAAATTTCACAATAAAACAAAAATGAAAGGCTATGCAGAACTAATCCAAATCCTAACAAATTCCATCTATCTTGAATCAAATAGAAAGACAAAGCCAACATAAAAAGAAAGAGTTCATAAAAATGTTGAATGTTATATACGTTAACTAAAAAAAATCTATACATTTCGTTATAAGACGTAAATTGATTTTTGAAACTAAATTGTAAACTAGATAAACTCATCTTTAACAGAAAAAGTTTGAAAAATGTATTGTAATTACAATTAATATGTTCTAAGGCAATACGTCTAGTAAAAATTGCATTTCTATGTACGTTGATTCAAGAAAATATGAAGGAAGTCAAATTTCACAATAGAAGAAGGATGAAACACCATGCCGAACTAATCAAAATCATAACAAATTTCATCTATCTTGAATCAAATAGAAAGACAAAGCCAACACAAAAAGAAAGAGTTCATAAAAATGTTGAATTTAATATACGTTAACTCAAAAACGTCTATGCACTTCGTTATAAGTCTGAAAATTATTTCTGAAACTAAATTGTAAACTGGATGAACTCATCTTTAACAGAAAAAGTTTGAAAAATGTATTGTAATCACTATTAATATGTTCTAAGGCAGTACGTCTATTAAAAATTGCATTTCTATGTACGTTGATTCAAGAATATATGAAGGAAGTCAAATTTCACTATAGAAGAAGGACGAAAGGCCAAGCAGAAATAATCCAAATCCTAACAAATTCCATCTATCTTGAATCAAGTAGAACGACAAAACCAACACAAAAAGAAAGAGTTCATAAAAATATTGAATTTTATATAAGTTAACTTAAAAAGGTCTACACACTTCGTTCTAAGTCTGAAATTTATTTTTGAAACTAAATTGTAAACTAGATAAACTCATCTTTAACACAAAAAGTTTGAAAAATGTATTGTAATCAAAATTAATATGTTCTATGGAAGTACGTCTATTAAAAATTGCATTTCTATGTACGTTGATTCAAGAATATATGAAGGAAGTCAAATTTCACAATAGAAAAAGGATTAATGACCATGCAGCACTAATCCAAATCCTAACAAATTGCATCTATCTTGAATCAGATAGAAAGACAAAACCAACACAAAAAGAAAGAGTTCATAAAAATGTTGAATTTTATATACGTTAATTCATAGAAGTCTACACATTTCGTTATAAGTCGGAAATTGATTTCTGAGACTAAATTGTAAACTAGATAAACTCATCTTTAACAGAAAAAAATGAAAAATGTATTGTAATTACAATTAATATATTCTAAGGCAATACGTCTAGTAAAAATTGCATTTCTATGTACATTGATTCAAGAAAATATGAAGGAAGTCAAATTTCAAAAAAGAACAAGGATGAAAGACCATGCAGAACTAATCCAAATCCTAACAAATTTCATCTATCTTGAATCAAATAGAAAGACAAAGCTAACACAAGAAGAAAGAGTTCATAAAAATGTTGAATTTTATATATGTTAACTCAAAAAAGTCTACACACTTCGTATAAGTCGGAAGTTGATTTCTCAGACTAATTTGTGAACTAGATAAATTCATCTTTAACAGAAAAGTTTGAAAATATATTGTAATACAATTAATATGTTCTAAGGTAATACCTCTAATAAAAATTTCATTTCTATGTACGTTGATTCAAGAAAATATCAAGTTAGTCAAACTTCACAATAGAAGAAGGTTGAAAGACCAAGCAGAACTAATCCAAATCCTAACAAATTTCATCTATCTTGAATCAGATAGAAAGACAAAAAACCAATACAAAAATAAAGAGTTCATAAATATGTTGAATTTTATATACGTTAACTCAAAATATTCTACACACTTTGTTATAAGTCGGAAGCTGATTTTTGAGACTAAATTGTAAACTAGATAAATTCATCTTTAACAGACAAAATTTGAAAAATGTATTGTAATTACAATTAATATGTTCCAAGGCAATACATCTAGTAAAAATTGCATTTCTATGTACGTTGATTCAAGAAAATATGAAGGAAGTCAAATTTCACAATAGAAGAAAGATGAAAGGCCATGCAGAACTAATCCAAATCCTAACAAATTTCATCTATCTTGAATCAAATAGAAAGACAAAGCCAACACAAAAAGAAAGAGTTCATAAAAATGTTGAATTTTATATACGTTAACTCAAAAAAGTCTACACATTTCGTTATAAGTCGGAAATTGATTTCTGAGACTAAATTGTAAACTAAATAGACTCATCTTTAACAGAAAAAGTTTGAAAAATGTACTGTAATTACAATTTATATGTTCTAAGGCACTACGTCTAGTAAAAATTGCATTTCAATGTACGTTGATTCAAGAAAATATGAAGCAAGTCAAATTTCACAATAGAAGAAGGATAAAACACCATGCAGAACTAATCCAAATCCTAACAAATTTCATCTATCTTGAATCAAATAGAAAGACAAAGCCAACACAAAAAGAAAGAGTTCATAAAAATGTTGAATTTTATATACGTTAACTCAAAAAAGTCTACACATTTCGTTATAAGTCGGAAATTGATTTCTGAGACTAAATTGTAAACTAGATAAACTCATCTTTAAAAGAAAAAGTTTGAAAAATGTATTGTACTTACAATTAATATGTTCTAAGGCAATACGTCTAGTAAAAATTGCATTTCTATGTACGTTGATTCAAGAAAATATGAAGCAAGTCAAATTTCACAATAGAAGAAGGATGAAAGACCATGCAGAACTAATCCAAATCCTAACAAATTTTATCTATCTTGAATCAAATAGAAAGACAAATCCAACACAAAAAGAAAGAGTTCATAAAAATGTTGAATTTAATATACGTTAACTCAAAAAAGTCTACACACTTCGTTATAAGTCGGAAATTGATTTCTGAGACTAAATTGTAAACTAGATAGACTCATCTTTAACAGAAAAAGTTTTTAAATATGTATTGTAATTACAATCAATATGTTCTAAGGCAATACGTCTAGTAAAAATTGCAATTCTATTTACGTTGATTCAAGAAAATATGAAGGAAGTCAAATTTCACAATAGAAGAAGGATGAATGACCATGCAGAACTAATCCAAATCCTAACAAATTTCATCTATCTTGAATCATATAGAAAGACAAAGCCAACACAAAAAGAAAGAGTTCATAAAAATGTTGAGTTTTACATACGTTAACTCAAAAAAGTCTACACATTTCGTTATAAGTCGGAAATTGATTTCTGAGACTAAATTGTAAACTAGATAAACTCATCTTTAACAGAAAAAGTTTGAAAATGTCTAAGGCAATACGTCTAGTAAAAATTGCAATTCTATTTACGTTGATTCAAGAAAATATGAAGCAAGTCAAATTTCACAATAGAAGAAGGATGAAAGACCATCAGAACTAATCCGAATCCTAACAAATTTCATCTATCTTGAATCAAATAGAAAGACAAAGCCAACACAAAAAGAAAGAGTTCATAAAAATGTTGAATTTTATATACGTTAACTCAAAAAAGTCTACACATTTCGTTATAAGTCGGAAATTGATTTCTGAGACTAAATTGTAAACTAGATAGACTCATCTTTAACAGAAAAAGTTTGAAAAATTTATTGTAATTACAATTAATATGTTCTAAGGCAATACGTCTAGTAAAAATTGCATTTCTTTGTACGTTGATTCAAGAAAATACGAAGCAAGACAAATTTCACAATAGAAGAAGGATGAAAGACCATGCAGAACTAATCCAAATCCTAACAAATTTCATCTATCTTGAATCAAATAGAAAGAAAAAGCCAACACAAAAAGAAAGAGTTCATAAAAATGTTGAATTTTATATACGTTATCTCAAAAAAGTCTACACATTTTGTTATAAGTCGGAAATTGATTTCTGAGACTAAATTGTAAACTAGATAGACTCATCTTTAACAGAAATTTTTTGAAAAATGTATTGTAACTACAATTAATATGTTCTAAGGCAATACGTCTAGTAAAAATTGCATTTCTATGTGCGTTGATTCAAGAAAATATGAAGCAAGTCAAATTTCACAATAGAAAAAGGATGAAAGACCATGCAGAACTAATCCAAATCCTAACAAATTTCATCTATCTTGAATCAAATAGAAAGACAAAGCCAACACAAAAAGAAAGAGTTCATAAAAATGTTGAATTTTATATACGTTAACTCAAAAAAGTCTACACATTTCGTTATAAGTCGGAAATTGATTTCTGAGACTAAATTGTAAACTAGATAAACTCATCTTTAAAAGAAAATGTTTGAAAAATGTATTGTAATTATAATTAATATGTTTTTAGGCAATACGTTTAGTAAAAATTGCATTTCTATGTACGTTGATTCAAGAAAATATGAACGAAGTCAAATTTCACAATAGAAGAAGGATGAAAGACCATGCAGAACTAATCCAAATCCTAACAAATTTCATCTATCTTGAATCAAATAGAAAGACAAAGCCAACACAAAAAGAAAGAGTTCATAAAAATGTTGAATTTAATATACGTTAACTCAAAAAAGTCTACACACTTCGTTATAAGTCGGAAGTTGATTTTTGAGACTAAATTGTTAACTAGATAAACTCATCTTTAGCAGAAAAAGTTTGAAAAATGTATTTTAATTACAATTAATATGTTCTAAGGCAATACGTCTAGTAAAAATTGCATTTCTCTATACGTTGATTCAAGAAAATATGAAGGAAGTCAAATTTCACAATAGAAGAAGGATGAAAGACCATGCAGAACTAATCCAAATCCTAATAAATTTCATCAATCTTGAATCAAATAGAAAGACAAAGCCAACACAAAAAGAAAGAGTTCATAAAAATGTTAAATTTTATATACGTTAACTTAAAAAAGTCTACACACTTTGTTATAAGTCGGAAATTGATTTCTGAGACTAAATTGTAAACTAGATAAACTCATGTTTAACAGAAAAAGTTTGAAAATGTATTGTAATTACAATTAATATGTTCTAAGGCAATACGTCTAGTAAAAATTTCATTTCTCTGTACGTTGATTCAAGAAAATAAGAAGGAAGTCAAATTTCACAATTGAAGAAGGTTGAAAGACCAAGCAGAACTAATCCAAATCCTGACAAATTTCATCTATCTTGAATCAAATAGAAAGACAAAGCCAACACAAAAAGATAGAGTTCATAAGAATGTTGAATTTTATATACGTTAACTCAAAAAAGTCTACACATTTCGTTATTAGTCGGAAATTGATTTCTGAGACTAAATTGTAAACTAGATAAACTCATCTTTAACAGAAAAAGTTTGAAAAATGTATTGTAATTACAATTAATATATTCTACGGCAATACGACTAGTAAAAATTGCATTTCTATGTACGTTGATTCAAGAAAATATGAAGGAAGTCAAATTTCACAATAGAAGAAGGATGAAAGACCATGCAGAACTAGTCCAAATCCTAATAAATTTCATCAATCTTGAATTAAATAGAAAGACAAAGCCAACACAAAAATAAAGAGTTCATAAAAATGTTAAATTGTATATACGTTAACTTAAAAAAGTCTACACACTTTGTTATAAGTCGGAAATTGATTTCTGAGACTAAATTGTAAACTAGATAAACTCATGTTTAACAGAAAAAGTTTGAAAAATGTATTGTAATTACAATTAATATGTTCTAAGGAAATACTTCTAGTAAAAATTGCATTTCTCTGTACGTTGATTCAAGAAAATAAGAAGGAAGTCAAATTTCACAATAGAAGAAGGTTGAAAGACCAAGCAGAACTAATCCAAATCCTGACAAATTTCATCTATCTTGAATCAAATAGAAAGACAAAGCCAACACAAAAAGAAAGAGTTCATAAAAATGTTGAATTTAATATACGTTAACTCAAAAAAGTCTACACACTTCGTTATAAGTCGGAAGTTGATTTTTGAGACTAAATTGTTAACTAGATAAACTCATCTTTAGCAGAAAAAGTTTGAAAAATGTATTTTAATTACAATTAATATGTTCTAAGGCAATACGTCTAGTAAAAATTGCATTTTTATGTACGTTGATTCAAGAAAATATGAAGGAAGTCAAATTTCACAATAGAAAAAGGATGAAAGACCATGCAGAACTAGTCCAAATCCTAATAAATTTCATCAATCTTGAATCAAATAGAAAGACATAGCCAACACAAAAATAAAGAGTTCATAAAAATGTTAAATTGTATATACGTTAACTTAAAAAAGTCTACACACTTTGTTATAAGTCGGAAATTGATTTCTGAGACTAAATTGTAAACTAGATAAACTCATGTTTAACAGAAAAAGTTTGAAAAATGTATTGTAATTACAATTAATATGTTCTAAGGAAATACTTCTAGTAAAAATTGCATTTCTATGTACGTTGATTCAAGAAAATATGAAGGAAGTCAAATTTCACAATAGAAGAAGGTTGAAAGACCAAGCAGAACTAATCCAAATCCTGACAAATTTCATCTATCTTGAATCAAATATAAAGACAAAGCCAACAAAATATGAAAGAGTTCATAAAAATGTTAAATTTTATATACGTTAACTCAAAAAAGTCTACACACTTTGTTATAAGTAGGAAATTGATTTCTAAGACTAAATTTTAAACTAGATAAACTCTTGTTTAACAGAAAAAGTTTGAAAATGTATTGTAATTACAATTAATATGTTCTAAGGCAATACGTCTAGTAAAAATTTCATTTCTCTGTACGTTGATTCAAGAAAATAAGAAGGAAGTCAAATTTCACAATAGAAGAAGGTTGAAAGACCAAGCAGAACTAATCCAAATCCTGACAAATTTCATCTATCTTGAATCAAATAGAAAGACAAAGCCAACACAAAAAGAAAGAGTTCATAAAAATGTTGAATTTAATATACGTTAACTCAAAAAAGTCTACACACTTCGTTATAAGTCGGAAGTTGATTTTTGAGACTAAATTGTTAACTAGATAAACTCATCTTTAGCAGAAAAAGTTTGAAAAATGTATTTTAATTACAATTAATATGTTCTAAGGCAATACGTCTAGTAAAAATTGCATTTCTCTATACGTTGATTCAAGAAAATATGAAGGAAGTCAAATTTCACAATAGAAGAAGGATGAAAGACCATGCAGAACTAATCCAAATCCTAATAAATTTCATCAATCTTGAATCAAATAGAAAGACAAAGCCAACACAAAAAGAAAGAGTTCATAAAAATGTTAAATTTTATATACGTTAACTTAAAAAAGTCTACACACTTTGTTATAAGTCGGAAATTGATTTCTGAGACTAAATTGTAAACTAGATAAACTCATGTTTAACAGAAAAAGTTTGAAAATGTATTGTAATTACAATTAATATGTTCTAAGGCAATACGTCTAGTAAAAATTTCATTTCTCTGTACGTTGATTCAAGAAAATAAGAAGGAAGTCAAATTTCACAATAGAAGAAGGTTGAAAGACCAAGCAGAACTAATCCAAATCCTGACAAATTTCATCTATCTTGAATCAAATATAAAGACAAAGCCAACAAAATATGAAAGAGTTCATAAAAATGTTAAATTTTATATACGTTAACTCAAAAAAGTCAACACACTTTGTTATAAGTAGGAAATTGATTTCTGAGACTAAATTTTAAACTAGATAAACTCTTGTTTAACAGAAAAAGTTTGAAAATGTATTGTAATTACAATTAATATGTTCTAAGGCAATACGTCTAGTAAAAATTTCATTTCTCTGTACGTTGATTCAAGAAAATAAGAAGGAAGTCAAATTTCACAATAGAAGAAGGTTGAAAGACCATGCAGAACTAATCCAAATCCTGACAAATTTCATCTATCTTGAATCAAATAGAAAGACAAAGCCAATACAAAAAGAAAGAGTTCATAAAAATGTTGAATTTAATATACGTTAACTCAAAAAAGTCTACACACTTCGTTATAAGTCGGAAGTTGATTTTTGAGACTAAATTGTTAACTAGATAAACTCATCTTTAGCAGAAAAAGTTTGAAAAATGTATTTTAATTACAATTAATATGTTCTAAGGCAATACGTCTAGTAAAAATTGCATTTCTCTATACGTTGATTCAAGAAAATATGAAGGAAGTCAAATTTCTCAATAGAAGAAGGATGAAAGACCATGCAGAACTAATCCAAATCCTAATAAATTTCATCAATCTTGAATCAAATAGAAAGACAAAGCCAACACAAAAAGAAAGAGTTCATAAAAATGTTAAATTTTATATACGTTAACTTAAAAAAGTCTACACACTTTGTTATAAGTCGGAAATTGATTTCTGAGACTAAATTGTAAACTAGATAAACTCATGTTTAACAGAAAAAGTTTGAAAATGTATTGTAATTACAATTAATATGTTCTAAGGCAATACGTCTAGTAAAAATTTCATTTCTCTGTACGTTGATTCAAGAAAATAAGAAGGAAGTCAAATTTCACAATAGAAGAAGGTTGAAAGACCAAGCAGAACTAATCCAAATCCTGACAAATTTCATCTATCTTGAATCAAATAGAAAGACAAAGCCAACAAAATATGAAAGAGTTCATAAAAATGTTAAATTTTATATACGTTAACTCAAAAAAGTCTACACACTTTGTTATAAGTCGGAAATTGATTTCTGAGACTAAATTTTAAACTAGATAAACTCTTGTTTAACAGAAAAAGTTTGAAAATGTATTGTAATTACAATTAATATGTTCTAAGGCAATACGTCTAGTAAAAATTTCATTTCTCTGTACGTTGATTCAAGAAAATAAGAAGGAAGTCAAATTTCACAATAGAAGAAGGTTGAAAGACCAAGCAGAACTAATCCAAATCCTGACAAATTTCATCTATCTTGAATCAAATAGAAAGACAAAGCCAACACAAAAAGAAAGAGTTCATAAAAATGTTGAATTTAATATACGTTAACTCAAAAAAGTCTACACACTTCGTTATAAGTCGGAAGTTGATTTTTGAGACTAAATTGTTAACTAGATAAACTCATCTTTAGCAGAAAAAGTTTGAAAAATGTATTTTAATTACAATTAATATGTTCTAAGGCAATAAGTCTAGTAAAAATTGCATTTCTCTATACGTTGATTCAAGAAAATATGAAGGAAGTCAAATTTCACAATAGAAGAAGGATGAAAGACCATGCAGAACTAATCCAAATCCTAATAAATTTCATTAATCTTGAATCAAATAGAAAGACAAAGCCAACACAAAAAGAAAGAGTTCATAAAAATGTTAAATTTTATATACGTTAACTTAAAAAAGTCTACACACTTTGTTATAAGTCGGAAATTGATTTCTGAGACTAAATTGTAAACTAGATAAACTCATGTTTAACAGAAAAAGTTTGAAAATGTATTGTAATTACAATTAATATGTTCTAAGGAAATACGTCTAGTAAAAATTTCATTTCTCTGTACGTTGATTCAAGAAAATAAGAAGGAAGTCAAATTTCACAATAGAAGAAGGTTGAAAGACCAAGCAGAACTAATCCAAATCCTGACAAATTTCATCTATCTTGAATCAAATAGAAAGACAAAGCCAACACAAAAAGATAGAGTTCATAAAAATGTTGAATTTAATATACGTTAACTCAAAAAAGTCTACACACTTCGTTATAAGTCGGAAGTTGATTTCTGAGACTAAATTGTAAACTAGATAAACTCATGTTTAACAGAAAAAGTTTGAAAATGTATTGTAATTACAATTAATATGTTCTAAGGCAATACGTATAGTAAAAATTTCATTTCTCTGTACGTTGATTCAAGAAAATAAGAAGGAAGTCAAATTTCACAATAGAAGAAGGTTGAAAGACCAAGCAGAACTAATCCAAATCCTGACAAATTTCATCTATCTTGAATCAAATAGAAAGACAAAGCCAACACAAAAAGAAAGAGTTCATAAAAATGTTGAATTTAATATACGTTAACTCAAAAAAGTCTATACACTTTGTTATAAGTCGGAAATTGATTTCTGAGACTAAATTGTAAACTAGATAAACTCAACTTTAACATAAAAAGTTTGAAAAATGTATTGTAATCACAATTAATATATACTAAGGCAATACGTCTAGTAAAAATTGCATTTCTCTGTACGTTGATTCAAGAAAATATGAAGGAAGTCAAATTTCACAATAGAATAAGGTTGAAAGACCAAGCAGAACTAATCCAAATCCTGACAAATTTCATCTATCTTGAATCAGATAGAAAGACAAAGCCAACACAAAAGGAAAGAGTTCATAAAATGTTAAATTTTATATATGTTAACTCAAAAAAGTCTACACACTTCGTTAAAATTCGGAAATTTATTTTTGAGACTAAATTGTAAACTAGATAAACTCATCTTTGACAAAAAAAAGTTTGTAAAACGTATTGTAATTACAATTAATATGTTCTAAGGCAATACGTCCAGTAAAAATTGCATTTCTATGTACGTTGATTCAAGAAAATATCAAGAAAGTCAAATTTCACAATAGTGGAAGGATGAAAGACCATGTAGAACTAATCCAAATCCTAACAAATTTCATCAATCTTGAATCAAATAGAAAGACAAAGCCATAAAATTCAACATTTTTATGAACTCTTTCTTTTTGTGTTGGCTTTGTCTTTCTATTTGATTCAAGATAGATGAAATTTGTTAGGATTTTGATTAGTTCTGCATGGTCTTTCATCCTTCTTCTATTGTAAAATTTGACTTCGTTCATACTTTCTTGAATCAACGTACATAGAAATGCAATTTTAACTAAACGTATTGCCTAAGAACATATTAATTATAATTACAATACATTTTTCAAACATTTTCTTTTAAAGATGAGTTTATCTAGTTTACAATTTAGTCTCAGAAATCAATTTCCGACTTATAACGAAATGTGTAGACTTTTTTGAGTTAACGTATATAAAATTCAACATTTTTATGAACTCTTTCTTTTTGTGTTGGCTTTGTCTTTCTATTTGATTCAAGATAGATGAAATTTGTTAGGATTTGGATTAGTTCTGCATGGTCTTTCATCCTTCTTCTATTGTGAAATTTGACTTCCTTCATATTTTCTTGAATCAACGTACATAGAAATGCAATTTTTACTAGACGCATTGGCTTAGAACATATTATTTGTAATTACAATACATTTTTCGAACTTTTTCTGTTAAAGATGAGTTTATCTAGATTACAATTTAGTCTCAGAAACCAATTTCCGACTTATAACGAAATGTGTAGACTTTTTTGAGTTAACGTATATTAAATTCAACATTTTTATGAACTCTTTCTTGTTGTGTTGGCTTTGTCTTTCTATTTGATTCAAGATAGATGAAATTTGTTAGGATTTGGATTAGTTCTGCATGGTCTTTCATCCTTCTTCTATTGTGAAATTTGACTTCCTTCATATTTTCTTGAATCAACGTACATAGAAATGCAATTTTTACTAGACGCATTGCCTTAGAACATATTAATTGTAATTACAGTACATTTTTCAAAGTTTTTCTGTTAAAGATGAGTTTATCTAGTTTACAATTTAGTTTCAGAAATCAATTTCCGACTTATAACGAAATGTGTAGACTTTTTTGAGTTAACGTATATAAAATTCAACATTTTTATGAACTCTTTCTTTTTGTGTTGGCTTTGTCTTTCTATTTGATTCAAGATAGATGAAATTTGTTAGTATTTGGATTAGTTCTGCATGGTCTTTCATCCTTCTTCTATTGTGAAATTTGACTTCCTTCATATTTTCTTGAATCAAAGTACATAGAAATGCAATTTTTACTAGACGTACTGCCTTAGAACATATTAATTGTAATTACAATACATTTTTCAAACTTTTCTGTTAAAGATGAGTTTATCTAGTTTAAAATTTAGTCTCAGAAATCAATTTCCGACTTATAACGAAATGTGTAGACTTTTTTGAGTTAACGTATATAAAATTCAACATTTTTATGAACTCTTTCTTTTTGTGTTGGCTTTGTCTTTCTATTTGATTCAAGATAGATGAAATTTGTTAGGATTTGGATTAGTTCTGCATGGTCTTTCATCCTTCTTCTATTGTGAAATTTGACTTCCTTCATATTTTCTTGAATCAACGTACATAGAAATGCAATTTTTACTAGATGTATTGCCTTATAACATATTAATTGTAATTACAATAACTTTTTCAAACTTTTTATGTTGAAGATGAGTTTATCTAGTTTACAATTTAGTCTCAGAAATCAATTTCTGACTTTATAACGAAGTGTGTAGACTTTTTTGAGTTAACGTATATTAAATTCAACATTTTTATGAACTCTTTCTTTTTGTGTTGGCTTTGTCTTTCTATTTGATTCAAGATAGATGAAATTTGTTAGGATTTGGATTAGTTCTGCATGGTCTTTCATCCTTCTTCTATTGTGAAATTTGACTTCCTTCATATTTTCTTTAATCAACGTACATAAAAATGCAATTTTTACTAGACGTATTGCCTTAGAACATATTAATTGTAATTACCACACATTTTTCAAACTTTTTTTTGTTAAAGATGAGTTTATCTAGTTTACAATTTAGTCTCAGAAATCAATTTTCAAATTATAACGAAATGTGTAGACTTTTTTGAGTTAACGTATATAAAATTCAACATTTTTATGAACTCTTTCTTTTTGTGTTGGCTTTGTCTTTCTATTTGATTCAAGATATATGAAATTTGTTAGGATTTGGATTAGTTCTGCATGGTCTTTTATCCTTCTTCTATTGTGAAATTTGACTTCCTTCATATTTTCTTGAATCAACGTACATAGAAATGCAATTTTTACTAAACGTATTGCCTAAGAACATATTAATTATAATTACAATACATTTTTCAAACATTTTCTTTTAAAGATGAGTTTATCTAGTTTACAATTTAGTCTCAGAAATCAATTTCCGACTTATAACGAAATGTATAGACTTTTTTGAGTTAACGTATATAAAATTCAACATTTTTATGAACTCTTTCTTTTTGTGTTGGCTTTGTCTTTCTATTTGATTCAAGATAGATGAAATTTGTTAGGATTTGGATTAGTTCTGCATGGTCTTTCATCCTTCTTCTATTGTGAAATTTGACTTCGTTCATATTTTCTTGAATCAACGTACATAGAAATGCAATTTTAACTAAACGTATTGCCTAAGAACATATTAATTATAATTACAATACATTTTTCAAACATTTTCTTTTAAAGATGAGTTTATCTAGTTTACAATTTAGTCTCAGAAATCAATTTCCGACTTATAACGAAATGTGTAGACTTTTTTGAGTTAACGTATATAAAATTCAACATTTTTATGAACTCTTTCTTTTTGTGTTGGCTTTGTCTTTCTATTTGATTCAAGATAGATGAAATTTGTTAGGATTTGGATTAGTTCTACATGGTCTTTCATCCTTCTTCTATTGTGAAATTTGACTTCCTTCATATTTTCTTGAATCAACGTACATAGAAATGCAATTTTTAATAGACGCATTGCCTTAGAACATATTAATTGTAATTACAGTACATTTTTCAAAGTTTTTCTCTTAAAGATGAGTTTATCTAGTTTACAATTTAGTCTCAGAAATCAATTTCCGACTTATAACTAAATGTGTAGACTTTTTTGAGTTAACGTATATAAAATTCTCCATTCTTATGAACTCTTTCTTTTTGTGTTGGCTTTGTCTTTCTATTTGATTCAAGATAGATGAAATTTATTAGGATTTGGATTAGTTCTGCATGGTCATTCATCCTTCTTCTATTGTGAAATTTGACTTCCTTCATATTTTCTTGAATCAACGTACATAGAAATGCAATTTTTACTAGACGCATTGCCTTAGAACATATTAATTGTAATTACAGTACATTTTTCAAAGTTTTTCTCTTAAAGATGAGTTTATCTAGTTTACAATTAATAGTGGCCTCTAACACCTTATTATGATATTGTGAATTCATATAAATCAGCAAAGGGTAGAAGTAGAATTGTCAAAGATTTATGGCTTTTAGCTATTTTGGTGATTCGCTCGGAATTATGGCAAACAAGAAATATGGCATGTTTTCAGAATTCTTCTGTTAGCATTCATTTTTTTAAGAAGAGAGTGTTCTATTTGATTAGTGAATACGCTGGTCGTTTGAAGGGTTTCATGCATAATACTACAACGGACTTGGATCTTTTGAACTTTTTCCGTGTGATGCATAGGAAGGTTAAGCAGGTTCAGCCAATTGAGTGCTTTTGGAGTCCGCCAAATAGGGATGAAATTTTGTTATGTTGTGATGGAGCAGCCAAAGGAAATCCGGGTATAGCTGGAGCTGGTGTTGTTGTTCGTGATGCTGATTGTAATTTTTTGGGTGCTATGAGTATTGGTTTGGGTTCTACTACTAATTTCTTAGCTGAACTTTATGGTATTATTGTTGGTTTGGAGTGGGCTATGAAGTGGAATGTTAAAAAAGTGGTTGTACGTTCTGATTCAATGGGCACAATTAAGACATTGACGGGTACAAATCTTCCTTGGTTTGTCAAGCACAGATGGAGAAGAATACAAAACAATTATGACTCTATTCGTTTTGTTCATACTTATCGTGAGGCTAATTTTGCAGCAGACAAGATGGCTAAAAGGGGATGTTATCTTCGTAATGGTGAAGGTTTAAATTATGATGAAAGGCCTGATTTCCTTTTGTCTTTAGAATTTCCTAATGTTGTTTATTTCAGATTCAAGTAGTTTGTAAGTTTTTGGGGTCTTATGATCTCTTTTCTTATGAACACTTTGTACATATTGGTTATTCATTAATACAACTTGGATTTAGCAAAAAAAAAAAAAAAAAATCTAGTTTACAATTTAGTCTCAGAAATCAATTTCCGACTTATAACTAAATGTGTAGACTTTTTTGAGTTAACGTATATAAAATTCTCCATTCTTATGAACTCTTTCTTTTTGTGTTGGCTTTGTCTTTCTATTTGATTCAAGATAGATGAAATTTGTTAGGATTTGGATTAGTTCTGCATGGTCTTTCATCCTTCTTCTATTGTGAAATTTGACTTCCTTCATATTTTCTTGAATCAACTTACATAGAAATGCAATTTTACTAGACGCATTGCCTTAGAACATATTAATTGTAATTACAATACATTTTTCAAACTTTTTCTGTTAAAGATGAGATTATCTAGTTTACAATTTAGTCTCATAAATCAATTTCCGACTTATAACTAAATGTGTAGACTTTTTTGAGTTAACGTATATAAAATTAAACATTTTTCTGAACTCTTTCTTTTTGTGTTGGCTTTGTCTTTCTATTTGATTCAATATAGATGAAGTTTGCTAGGATTTTGATTAGTTCTGCATGGTCTTTCATCCTTCTTCTATTGTGAAATTTGACTTCGTTCATATTTTCTTGAATCAACGTACATAGAAATGCAATTTTTACTAAACGTATTGCCAAAGAACATATTAATTATAATTACAATACATTTTTCAAACATTTTCTTTTAAAGATGAGTTTATCTAGTTTACAATTTAGTCTCAGAAATCAATTTCCGACTTATAACGAAATGTGTAGACTTTTTTGAGTTAACATATATAAAATTCAACATTTTTATGAACTCTTTCTTTTTGTGTTGGCTTTGTATTTCTATTTGATTCAAGATAGATAAAATTTGTTAGGATTTGGATTAGTTCTGCATGGTCTTTCATCCTTCTTCTATTGTGAAATTTGACTTCCTTCATATTTTCTTGAATCAACTTACATAGAAATGCAATTTTTACTAGACGCATTGCCTTAGAACATATTAATTGTAATTACAATACATTATTCAAACTTTTTCTGTTAAAGATGAGTTTATATAGTTTACAATTTAGTCTCAAAAATCAACTTCCGACTTATAACGAAGTGTGTAGACTTTTTTGAGTTAACGTATATTAAATTCAACATTTTTATGAACTCTTTCTTTTTGTGTTGGCTTTGTCTTTCTATTTGATTCAAGATAGATGAAATTTGTTAGGATTTGGATTAGTTCTGCATGGTCTTTCATCCTTCTTCTATTGTGAAATTTGACTTCGTTCATATTTTCTTGAATCAACGTACATAGAAATGCAATTTTTACTAAACGTATTGCCTAAAAACATATTAATTATAATTACAATACATTTTTCAAACATTTTCTTTTAAAGATGAGTTTATCTAGTTTACAATTTAGTCTATGAAATCAATTTCCGACTTATAACGAAATGTGTAGACTTTTTTGAGTTAACGTATATAAAATTCAACATTTTTATGAACTCTTTCTTTTTGTGTTGGCTTTGTCTTTCTATTTGATTCAAGATAGATGAAATTTGTTAGGATTTGGATTAGTTCTACATGGTCTTTCATCCTTCTTCTATTGTGAAATTTGACTTCCTTCATATTTTCTTGAATCAACGGACATAGAAATGCAATTTTTACTAGACGCATTGCCTTAGAACATATTAATTGTAATTACAGTACATTTTTCAAACTTTTTCTGTTAAAGTTGAGTTTATCTAGTTTACAATTTAGTCTCAGAAATCAATTTCCGACTTATAACAAAGTGTATAGACTTTTTTGAGTTAAATTATATAAAATTTAACATTTTTATGAACTCTTTCTTTTTGTGTTGGCTTTGTCTTTCTATTTGATTCAAGATAGATGGAATTTATTAGGATTTGGATTAGTTCTGCATGGTCATTCATCCTTCTTCTATTGTGAAATTTGACTTCCTTAATATTTTCTTGAATCAACGTACATAGAAATGCAATTTTTACTAGACGTATTGCCTTAGAACATATTAATTGTAATTAAAATACATTTTTCAAACTTTTTCTGCTAAAGATGAGTTTATCTAGTTAACAATTTAGTCTCAAAAATCAACTTCCGACTTATAACGAAGTGTGTAGACTTTTTTGAGTTAACGTATATTAAATTCAACATTTTTATGAACTCTTTCTTTTTGTGTTGGCTTTGTCTTTCTATTTGATTCAAGATAGATGAAATTTGTTAGGATTTGGATTAGTTCTGCATGGTCTTTCATCCTTCTTCTATTGTGAAATTTGACTTCGTTCATATTTTCTTGAATCAACGTACATAGAAATGCAATTTTTACTAAACGTATTGCCTAAAAACATATTAATTATAATTACAATACATTTTTCAAACATTTTCTTTTAAAGATGAGTTTATCTAGTTTACAATTTAGTCTCAGAAATCAATTTCCGACTTATAACGAAATGTGTAGACTTTTTTGAGTTAACGTATATAAAATTCAACATTTTTATGAACTCTTTCTTTTTGTGTTGGCTTTGTCTTTCTATTTGATTCAAGATAGATGAAATTTGTTAGGATTTGGATTAGTTCTGCAAGGTCTTTCATCCTTCTTCTATTGTGAAATTTGACTTCCTTCTAATTTTCTTGAATCAATGTAAATAGAATTGCAATTTTTACTAGACGTATTGCCTTAGAACATATTAATATTTTTCAAACTTTTTCTGTTAAAGATGAGTCTATCTAGTTTACAATTTAGTCTCAGAAATCAATTTCCGACTTATAACGAAATGTGTAGACTTTTTTGAGTTAACGTATATAAAATTCAACATTTTTATGAACTCTTTCTTTTTGTGTCGGCTTTGTCTTTCTATTTGATTCAAGATAGATGAAATTTGTTAGGATTTGGATTAGTTCTGCATGGTCTTTCATCCTTCTTCTATTGTGAAATTTGACTTCCTTCATATTTTCTTGAATCAACGTACATAGAAATGCATTTTTTACTAGACGTATTGCCTTAGAACATATTAATTGTAATTAAAATACATTTTTCAAACTTTTTCTGTTAAAGATGAGTTTATCTAGTTTACAATTTAGTCTCAGAAATCAATTTCCGACTTATAACGAAATGTGTAGACTTTTTTGAGTTAACGTATATAAAATTCAACATTTTTATGAACTCTTTCTTTTTGTGTTGGCTTTGTCTTTCTATTTGATTCAAGTTAGATGAAATTTGTTAGGATTTGGATTAGTTCTACATGGTCTTTCATCCTTCTTCTATTCTGAAATTTGACTTCCTTCATATTTTCTTGAATCAACGTACATAGAAATGCAATTTTTACTAGACGCATTGCCTTAGAACATATTAATTGTAATTACAGTACATTTTTCAAAGTTTTTCTCTTAAAGATGAGTTTATCTAGTTTACAATTTAGTCTCAGAAATCAATTTCCGACTTATAACTAAATGTGTAGACTTTTTTGAGTTAACGTATATAAAATTCTCCATTCTTATGAACTCTTTCTTTTTGTGTTGGCTTTGTCTTTCTATTTGATTCAAGATAGATGAAATTTGTTAGGATTTGGATTAGTTCTGCATGGTCTTTCATCCTTCTTCTATTGTGAAATTTGACTTCCTTCATATTTTCTTGAATCAACTTACATAGAAATGCAATTTTTACTAGACGCATTTCCTTAGAACATATTAATTGTAATTACAATACATTTTTCAAACTTTTTCTGTTAAAGATGAGTTTATCTAGTTTACAATTTAGTCTCATAAATCAATTTCCGACTTATAACTAAATGTGTAGACTTTTTTGAGTTAACGTATATAAAATTAAACATTTTTCTGAACTCTTTCTTTTTGTGTTGGCTTTGTCTTTCTATTTGATTCAATATAGATGAAGTTTGCTAGGATTTTGATTAGTTCTGCATGGTCTTTCATCCTTCTTCTATTGTGAAATTTGACTTCGTTCATATTTTCTTGAATCAACGTACATAGAAATGCAATTTTTACTAAACGTATTGCCAAAGAACATATTAATTATAATTGCAATACATTTTTCAAACATTTTCTTTTAAAGATGAGTTTATCTAGTTTACAATTTAGTCTCAGAAATCAATATCCGACTTATAACGAAATGTGTAGACTTTTTTGAGTTAACATATATAAAATTTAACATTTTTATGAACTCTTTCTTTTTGTGTTGGCTTTGTCTTTCTATTTGATTCAAGATAGATAAAATTTGTTAGGATTTGGATTAGTTCTGCATGGTCTTTCATCCTTCTTCTATTGTGAAATTTGACTTCCTTCATATTTTCTTGAATCAACTTACATAGAAATGCAATTTTTACTAGACGCATTGCCTTAGAACATATTAATTGTAATTACAATACATTTTTCAAACTTTTTCTGTTAAAGATGAGTTTATCTAGTTTACAATTTAGTCTCAGAAATCAATTTCCAACTTATAACGAAATGTGTAGACTTTTTTGAGTTAACGTATATAAAATTCAACATTTTTATGAACTCTTTCTTTTTGTGTTGGCTTTGTCTTTCTATCTGATTCAAGATAGATGAAATTTGTTAGGATTTGGATTAGTTCTGCATGGTCTTTCATCCTTCTTCTATTGTGAAATTAGACTTCCCTTTCATCCTTCTTCTATTGTGAAATTAGACTTCCTTCATATTTTCTTGAATCAACGTACATAGAAATGCAATTTTTACTAGACGTATTGCCTAAGAACATATTAATTATACTTACAATACATTTTTCAAAATTTTTCTTTTAAAGATGAGTTTATCTAGTTCACAATTTAGTCTCAGAAATCAATTTCCGACTTATAACGAAATGTGCAGACTTTTTTGAGTTAACGTATATAAAATTCAACAATTTTATGAACCCTTTCTTTTTGTGTTGGATTTGTCTTTCTATTTGATTCAAGATAGATGAAATTTGTTAGGATTTGGATTAGTTCTGCATGGTCTTTCATCCTTCTTCTATTGTGAAATTTGACTTCCTTCATATTTTCTTGAATCAACGCACATAAAAATGCAATTTTCACTAGATGTATTGCCTTAAAACATATTAATTGTAATTACAATACATTTTTCAAACCTTTTCTGTTGAATATGAGTTTATCTAGTTTATAATTTAGTCTCAGAAATCAATTTCCGACTTATAACGAAATGTGTAGACTTTTTTGAGTTAACATATATAAAATTCAACATTTTTGTGAACTCTTTCTTTTTGTGTTGGATTTGTCGTTCTATTTGATTCAAGATAGATGAAATTTATTAGAATTTGGATTAGTTCTGCATGGTCTTTCATCCTTCTTCTATTGTGAAATTTGACTTCCTTCATATTTTCTTGAATCAACGTACATAGAAATGCAATTTTTACTAGACGTATTGCCTTAGAACATATTAATTGTAATTACAATACATATTTCAAAATTTTTTAAAGATGAGTTTATCTAGTTTACAATTTAGTCTCAGAAATCAATTTCCGACTTATAACGAAATGTGTAGACTTTTTTGAGTTAACGTATATAAAATTCAACATTTTTATGAACTCTTTCTTTTTGTGTTGGCTTTGTCTTTCTATTTGATTTAAGATAGATGAAATTTGTTAGGATTTGGATTAGTTCTGCATGGTCTTTCATCCTTCTTCTATTGTGAAATTTGACTTCCTTCATATTTTCTTGAATCAACTTACATAGAAATGCAATTTTTACTAGACGTATTGCCTTAAAACATATTAATTGTAATTACAATACATTATTCAAACTTTTTCTGTTAAAGATGAGTTTATCAAGTTTACAATTTAGTCTCAGAAATCAATTTCCGACTTATAACGAAATGTGTATACTTTTTTGAGTTAACATATATAAAATTCAACATTTTTATGAACTCTTTCTTTTTGTGTTGGCTTTGTCTTTCTATTTGATTAAAGATAGATGAAATTTGTTAGGATTTGGATTAGTTCTGCATGGTCTTTCATCCTTCTTCTATAGTGAAATTTGACTTCCTTCATATTTTCTTGAATCAACTTACATAGAAATGCAATTTTTACTAGACGTATTGCCTTAGAACATATTAATTGTAATTACAATACATTTTTCAAACTTTTTCTGTTAAAGATGAGTTTATCTAGTTTACAATTTAGTCTCAGAAACCAATTTCCGACTTATAACGAAATGTGTAGACTTTTTTGAGTTAACGTATATTAAATTCAACAATTTTATGAACTCTTTCTTTTTGTGTTGGATTTTTCTTTCTATTTGATTCAAGATAGATGAAATTTGTTAGGATTTGGATTAGTTCTGGATGGTCTTTCATCCTTCTTCTATTGTGAAATTTGACTTCCTTCATATTTTCTTGAATCAACGTACATAGAAATGCAATTTTTAGTAGACGTAATGCCTTAGAACATATTATTTGTGATTACAATACATTTTTTCAAACTTTTTCAGTTAAAGATGAGTTTATCTAGTTTACAATTTAGTCTCAGAAATCAATTTCCGACTTATAACGAAGTGTGTAGACTTTTTTGAGTTAACGTATATTAAATTCAACATTTTTATGAACTCTTTATTTTTGTGTTGGCTTGTCTTTCTATTTGATTCAAGATAGATGAAATTTGTTAGGATTTGAATTATTTTTGCATGGTCATTCATCCTTTTCTATTGTGAAATTTGACTTCCTTCATATTTTCTTGAATCAACGTACATAAAAATGCAATTTTTAATAGACGTATTGCCTTAGAACATATCAATTGTAATTACAATACATTTTTCAAACTTTTTCTGTTAAAGATGAGTTTATCTAGTTTACAATTTAGTCTCAGAAATCAATTTCCGACTTATAACGAAATGTGTAGACTATTTTGAGTTAACGTATATAAAATTCAACATTCTTATGAACTCTTTCTTTTTGTGTTGGCTTTGTCTTTCTATTTGATTCAAGATAGATGAAATTTGTTAGGATTTGGATTAGTTCTGCATGGTCTTTCATCCTTCTTCTATTGTGAAATTTGACTTC
>NC_039361.1:123131378-123147700 GCF_003573695.1 Papaver somniferum | reverse complement strand
GGTGACATCTATTAATTCTTTAATTTTAGAGGACTACGAGTTATTGATAACAAACCTACTATGAAACTAAGGATTCACCTATACTTCTGTGTAGTCTTTTGAACCTTCCTCTTAAATGTACCAGTTTTTGTATATTATTAGATGTTTTAAACAGTTTTTAGCGTTCCAGGTGACATCTATCAATAATTTAACTTTAGAGGACTATGAGTTATTGATAACAAGCCTACCTTGAAACTAAGCATTCACCTATACTTCTGTGTAGTCTTTTGAACCTTCCTCTTAAATGTACAAGTTTTTGTATATTATTAGATGTTTTAAACAGTTTTTAGCGTTCCAGGTGACATCTATTAATTCTTTAATTTTAGAGGACTACGAGTTATTGATAACAAACCTACTATGAAACTAAGCATTCACCTATACTTTTGTGTAGTCTTTTGAACCTTCCTCTTAAATGTACCAGTTTTTGTATATTATTAGATGTTTTAAACTGTTTTTAGCGTTCCAGGTGACATCTATCAATTCTTTAATTTTACAGGACTATGAGTTATTGATAACAAACCTACTATGAAACTAAGCATTCACCTATACTTCTGTGTAGTCTTTTGAACCTTCCTCTTAAATGTACCAGTTTTTGTATATTATTAGATGTTTTAAACAGTTTTTAACGTTCCAGGTGACATCTATTAATTCTTTAATTTTAGAGGACTATGAGTTATTGGTAACAAACCTACTATGAAGTTAAGCATTCACTTATACTTCTGTGTAGTCTTTTGAACCATCCTCTTAAATGTACCAGTTTTTGTATATTATTAGATGTTTTAAACAGTTTCTAGCATTCCCGGTGACATATATCAATACTTTAATTTTAGAGGACTATGAGTTATTGATAACAAGTCTACTATGAAACTAAGCATTCACCTATAATTCTTACTAGTCTTTTGAACCTTCCTCTTAAATGTACCAGTTTTTTTATATTATTAGATGTTTTAAACAGTTTTTAGCGTTCCATGTGACATCTATTAATTCTTTAATTTTAGAGGACTATGAGTTATTGATAAGAAGCCTACTATGAAACTAAGCATTCACCTATACTTATATGTATTATTTTGAACCATCCTCTTAAATGTACCAGTTTTTGTATATTATTAGATGTTTTAAACATTTTCTTCCGTTCCAGGTGACATCTATTAATTCTTTAATTTTAGAGGACTATGAGTTATTGATAACAAGTCTACTATGAAACTAAGCATTCACCTATAATTCTTACTAGTCTTTTGAACCTTCCTCTTAAATGTACCAGTTTTTTTATATTATTAGATGTTTTAAACAGTTTTTAGCGTTCCAGGTGACATCTATTAATTCTTTAATTTTAGAGGATTATGAGTTATTGATAACAAGCATACTACGAAACTAAGCAGTCACCTATACTTCTGTGTATTCTTTTAACTTTCCTCTAAAATATACCAGTTTTTGTATATTATTGTATGTTTTAAACAGTTTCTAGCATTCTAGGTGACATATATCAATACTTTAATTTTAGAGGACTAATAGTTATTGATAACAAGCCTACTATGAAACTAAGCATTCACCTATACTTATATGCATTCTTTTGAACCATCCTCTTAAATGTACCAGTTTTTGTATATTATTAGATGTTTTAAACAGTTTCTAGCATTCCCGGTGACATATATCAATACTTTAATTTTAGAGGACTAATAGTTATTGATAACAAGCCTACTATGAAACTAAGCATTCACCTATACTTATATGTATTATTTTGAACCATCCTCTTAAATGTACCAGTTTTTGTATATTATTAGATGTTTTAAACAGTTTCTTCCATTCCAGGTGACATCTATTAATTCTTTAATTTTAGAGGATTATGAGTTATTGATAACAAGCATACTACGAAACTAAGCAGTCACCTATACTTCTGTGTATTCTTTTAACTTTCCTCTAAAATATACCAGTTTTTGTATATTATTGGATGTTTTAAACAGTTTCTAGCATTCTAGGTGACATATATCAATACTATAATTTTAGAGGACTAATAGTTATTGATAACAAGCCTACTATGAAACTAAGCATTCACCTATACTTATATGCATTCTTTTGAACCATCCTCTTAAATGTACCAGTTTTTGTATATTATTAGATGTTTTAAACAGTTTCTAGCATTCCCGGTGACATATATCAATACTTTAATTTTAGAGGACTAATAGTTATTGATAACAAGCCTACTATGAAACTAAGCATTCACCTATACTTATATGTATTATTTTGAACCATCCTCTTAAATGTACCAGTTTTTGTATATTATTAGATGTTTTAAACAGTTTCTTCCGTTCCAGGTGACATCTATTAATTCTTTAATTTTAGAGGACTATGAGTTATTGATAACAAGTCTACTATGAAACTAAGCATTCACCTATAATTCTTACTAGTCTTTTGAACCTTCCTCTTAAATGTACCAGTTTTTTTATATTATTAGATGTTTTAAACAGTTTTTAGCGTTCCATGTGACATCTATTAATTCTTTAATTTTAGAGGACTATGAGTTATTGATAACAAGCCTACTATGAAACTAAGCAGTCACCTATACTTCTGTGTATTATTTTGAACTTTCCTCTAAAATATACCAGTTTTTGTATATTATTTGATGTTTTAAATAGTTTCTAGCATTCCAGGTGACTTCTATCAATAATTTAATTTTAGAGGACTAATAGTTATTGATAACAAGCCTACTATGAAACTAAGCATTCACCTATACTTCTGTGTAGTCTTTTGAACCTTCCTCTTAAATATACCAGTTTTTTTATATTATTAGATGTTTTAAACAGTTTCATGTGACATCTATTAATTCTTTAATTTTAGAGTACTATGAGTTATTGATAACAAGCCTACTATGAAACTAAGCATTCACCTATACTTCTGTGTAGTCTTTTGAACCTTCCTCTTAAATGTACCAGTTTTTGTATATTATTAGATGTTTTAAACAGTTTTTAACGTTCCAGGTGACATCTATTAATTCTTTAATTTTAGAGGACTATGAGTTATTGATAGCAAACCTACTATGAAGTTAAGCATTCACTTATACTTCTGTGTAGTCTTTTGAACCTTCCTTAAATGTACCAGTTTTTGTATATTATTAGATGTTTTAAACAGTTTTTAGCGTTCCAGGTGACATCTATTAATTCTTTAATTTTAGAGGATTATGAGTTATTGATAACAAGCATACTACGAAACTAAGCAGTCACCTATACTTCTGTGTATTCTTTTAACTTTCCTCTAAAATATACCAGTTTTTGTATATTATTGGATGTTTTAAACAGTTTCTAGCATTCTAGGTGACATATATCAATACTTTAATTTTAGAGGACTAATAGTTATTGATAACAATCCTACTATGAAACTAAGCATTCACCTATACTTATATGCATTCTTTTGAACCATCCTCTTAAATGTACCAGTTTTTGTATATTATTAGATGTTTTAAACAGTTTCTAGCATTCCCGGTGACATATATCAATACTTTAATTTTAGAGGACTAATAGTTATTGATAACAAGCCTACTATGAAACTAAGCATTCACCTATACTTATATGTATTATTTTGAACCATCCTCTTAAATGTACCAGTTTTTGTATATTATTAGATGTTTTAAACATTTTCTTCCGTTCCAGGTGACATCTATTAATTCTTTAATTTTAGAGGACTATGAGTTATTGATAACAAGTCTACTATGAAACTAAGCATTCACCTATAATTCTTACTAGTCTTTTGAACCTTCCTCTTAAATGTACCAGTTTTTTTATATTATTAGATGTTTTAAACAGTTTTTAGCGTTCCATGTGACATCTATTAATTCTTTAATTTTAGAGGACTATGAGTTATTGATAACAAGCCTACTATGAAACTAAGCAGTCACCAATACTTCTGTGTATTATTTTGAACTTTCCTCTAAAATATACCATTTATTGTATATTATTTGATGTTTTAAACAGTTTCTAGCATTCCAGGTGACATCTATCAATAATTTAATTTTAGAGGACTAATAGTTATTGATAACAAGCCTACTATGAAACTAAGCATTCACCTATACTTCTGTGTAGTCTTTTGAACCTTCCTCTTAAATATACCAGTTTTTGTATATTATTAGATGTTTTAAACAGTTTTTAGCGTTCCAGGTGACATCTATCAATAATTTAATTTTAGAGGACTATGAGTTATTGATAACAAGCCTACTATGAAACTAAGCATTCACCTATACTTCTGTGTAGTCTTTTGAACCTTCCTCTTAAATGTACAAGTTTTTGTATATTATTAGATGTTTTAAACAGTTTTTAGCGTTCCAGGTGACATCTATTAATTCTTTAATTTTAGAGGACTACGAGTTATTGATAACAAACCTACTATGAAACTAAGCATTCACCTATACTTTTGTGTAGTCTTTTGAACCTTCCTCTTAAATGTACCAGTTTTTGTATATTATTAGATGTTTTAAACAGTTTTTAGCGTTCCAGGTGACATCTATTAATTCTTTAATTTTAGAGGACTATGAGTTATTGATAACAAACCTACTATGAAACTAAGCATTCACCTATACTTCTGTGTAGTCTTTTGAACCTTCCTCTTAAATGTACCAGTTTTTGTATATTATTAGATGTTTTAAACAGTTTTTAACGTTCCAGGTGACATCTATTAATTCTTTAATTTTAGAGGACTATGAGTTATTGGTAACAAACCTACTATGAAGTTAAGCATTCACTTATACTTCTGTGTAGTCTTTTGAACCATCCTCTTAAATGTACCAGTTTTTGTATATTATTAGATGTTTTAAACAGTTTCTAGCATTCCCGGTGACATATATCAATACTTTAATTTTAGAGGACTATGAGTTATTGATAACAAGTCTACTATGAAACTAAGCAGCCACCTATAATTCTTACTAGTCTTTTGAACATTCCTCTTAAATGTACCAGTTTTTTTATATTATTAGATGTTTTAAACAGTTTTTAGCGTTCCATGTGACATCTATTAATTCTTTAATTTTAGAGGACTATGAGTTATTGATAACAAGCCTACTATGAAACTAAGCAGTCACCTATACTTCTGTGTATTATTTTTAACTTTCCTCTAAAATATACCAGTTTTTGTATATTATTTGATGTTTTAAATAGTTTCTAGCATTCCAGGTGACATCTATCAATAATTTAATTTTAGAGGACTAATAGTTATTGATAACAAGCCTACTATGAAACTAAGCATTCACCTATACTTCTGTGTAGTCTTTTGAACCTTCCTCTTAAATATACCAGTTTTTGTATATTATTAGATGTTTTAAACAGTTTTTAGCGTTCCAGGTGACATCTATTAATTCTTTAATTTTAGAGGACTACGAGTTATTGATAACAAACCTACTATGAAACTAAGGATTCACCTATACTTCTGTGTAGTCTTTTGAACCTTCCTCTTAAATGTACCAGTTTTTGTATATTATTAGATGTTTTAAACAGTTTTTAGCGTTCCAGGTGACTTCTATCAATAATTTAACTTTAGAGGACTATGAGTTATTGATAACAAGCCTACCTTGAAACTAAGCATTCACCTATACTTCTGTGTAGTCTTTTGAACCTTCCTCTTAAATGTACAAGTTTTTGTATATTATTAGATGTTTTAAACAGTTTTTAGCGTTCCAGGTGACATCTATTAATTCTTTAATTTTAGAGGACTACGAGTTATTGATAACAAACCTACTATGAAACTAAGCATTCACCTATACTTTTGTGTAGTCTTTTGAACCTTCCTCTTAAATGTACCAGTTTTTGTATATTATTAGATGTTTTAAACAGTTTTTAGCGTTCCAGGTGACATATATTAATTCTTTAATTTTAGAGGACTATGAGTTATTGATAACAAACCTACTATGAAACTAAGCATTCACCTATACTTCTGTGTAGTCTTTTGAACCTTCCTCTTAAATGTACCAGTTTTTGTATATTATTAGATGTTTTAAACAGTTTTTAGCGTTCCAGGTGACATATATTAATTCTTTAATTTTAGAGGATTATGAGTTTTTGATAACAAGCATACTATGAAACTAAGCAGTCACATATACTTCTGTGTATTATTTTGAACTTTCCTCTAAAATATACCAGTTTTTGTATATTATTAGATGTTTTAAACAGTTTCTAGCATTCCAGGTGACATATATCAATACTTTAATTTTAGAGGACTAATAGTTATTGATAACAAGCCTACTATGAAACTAAGGATTCACCTATACTTATATGTATTATTTTGAACCATCCTCTTAAATGTACCAGTTTTTGTATATTATGAGATGTTTTAAACAGTTTCTTCCGTTCCAGGTGACATCTATTAATAGTTTAGTTTTCGAGGACTATGAGTTATTGATAACATGCCTACTATGAAACTAAGCATTCACCTATACTTCTGTGTAGTCTTTTGAACCTTCCTCTTAAATGCACCAGTTTTTGTATATTATTAGATGTTTTAAACAGTTTTTAGCGTTCCAGGTGACATCTATTAATTATTTAATTTTAGAGGACTAATAGTTATTGATAACAAGCCTACTATGAAACTAAGCATTCACCTATAATTATATGTATTCTTTTGAACCATCCTCTTAAATGTACCAGTTTTTGTATATTATTAGATGTTTTAAACAGTTTCTACCGTTGCAGGTGACATCTATTAATTCTTTAATTTTAGAGGACTATGAGTTATTGATAACAAGTCTACTATGAAACTAAGCATTCACCTATAATTCTTTCTAGTCTTTTGAACCTTCCTCTCAAATGTACCAGTTTTTGTATATTATTAGATGTTTTAAACAGTTTTTAGCGTTCCAGGTGACATCTATTAATTCTTTAATTTTAGAGGACTATGAGTTATTGATAACAAGCCTACTATGAAACTAAGCAGTCACCTATACTTCTGTGTATTCTTTTGAACTTTCCTCTAAAATATACCGGTTTTTGTATATTATTTGATGTATTAAGCAGTTTCTAGCATTCCAGGTGACATCTATCAATACTTTAATTTTAGAGGACTAATAGTTATTGATAACAAGCCTACTATGAAACTAAGCATTCACCTATACTTATATGTATTCTTTTGAACCATCCTCTTAAATGTACCAGTTTTTGTACATTATTAGATGTTTTAAACAATTTCTACCATTCCAGGTGACATCTATTAATTCTTTAATTTTAGAGGACTATGAGTTATTGATAACAAGCCTACTATGAAACTAAGCATTCACCTATACTTCTGTGTAATCTTTTGAACCTTCCTCTTAAATGTACCAGTTTTTGTATATCATTAGATGTTTTAAATAGTTTTTAGCGTTACAGGTGACATCTATTAATTCTTTAATTTTAGAGGACTATGAGTTATTGATAACAAGCCTACTATAAAAGTAAGCAGTCACCTATACTTCTGTGTATTCTTTTGAACTTTCCTCTAAAATGTACCAGTTTTTGTATATTATTAGATGTTTTAAACAGTGTCTAGCATTCCAGGTGACATCTATCAATAGTTTAATTTTAGAGGACTAATAGTTATTGATAGCAAACCTACTATGAAACTAAGCATTCACCTATACTTATATGTATTCTTTTGAACCATCCTCTTAAATGTACCAGTTTTTGTATATTATTAGATGTTTTAAACAGTTTCTACCATTCCGGGTGACATCTATTAATTCTTTAATTTTAGAGGACTATGAGTTATTGATAACAAGTCTACTATGAAACTAAGCATTCACCTATAATTCTTACTAGTCTTTTGAACCTTCCTCTTAAATGTACCAGTTTTTTTATATTATTAGATGTTTTAAACAGTTTTTAGCGTTCCATGTGACATTTATTAATTCTTTAATTTTAGAGGACTATGAGTTATTGATAACAAGCATACTATGAAACTAGGCAGTCACCTATACTTTTGTGTAATCTTTTGAAGCTTCCTCTAAAATATACCAGTTTTTGTATATTATTAGATGTTTTAAACAGTTTCTAGCATTCCAGGTGACATATATCAATACTTTAATTTTAGAGGACTAATAGTTATTGATAACAAGCCTACTATGAAACTAAGCATTCACCTATACTTATATGTATTATTTTGAACCATCCTCTTAAATGTACCAGTTTTTGTATATTATTAGATGTTTTAAACAGTTTCTTCCGTTTCCGGTAACATCTATTAATTCTTTAATTTTAGAGGACTATGAGTTATTGATAACAAGTCTACTATGAAACTAAGCATTCACCTATAATTATTTCTAGTCTTTTGAACCTTCCTCTTAAATGTAGCAGTTTTTCTATATTATTAGATGTTTTAAACAGTTTTTAGCATCCAGGTGACATCTATTAATTCTTTAATTTTAGAGGACTATGAGTTATTGATAACAAGCCTACTATGAAACTAAGCAGTCACCTATACTTCTGTGTATTCTTTTGAACTTTCCTCTAAAATGTACCGGTTTTTGTATATTATTTGATGTATTAAGCAGTTTCTAGCATTCCAGGTGACATCTATCAATACTTTAATTTTAGAGGACTAACAGTTATTGATAACAAGCCTACTATGAAACTAAGCATTCACCTATACTTATATGTATTCTTTTGAACCATCCTCTTAAATGTACCAGTTTTTGTACATTATTAGATGTTTTAAACAGTTTCTACCATTCCAGGTGACATCTATTAATTCTTTAATTTTAGAGGACTATAAGTTATTGATAACAAGCCTACTATGAAACTAAGCATTCACCTATACTTCTGTGTAATATTTTGAACCTTCCTCTCAAATGTACCAGTTTTTGTATATCATTAGATGTTTTAAATAGTTTTTAGCGTTACATGTGACATCTATTAATTCTTTAATTTTAGAGGACTATGAGTTATTGATAACAAGCCTACTATAAAACTAAGCAGTCACCTATACTTCTGTGTATTCTTTTGAACTTTCCTCTAAAATGTACCAGTTTTTGTATATTATTAGATGTTTTAAACAGTTTCTAGCATTCAAGGTGACATCTATCAATAGTTTAATTTTAGAGGACTAATAGTTATTGATAGCAAGCTTACTATGAAACTAAGCATTCACCTATACTTATATGTATTCTTTTGAACTATCCTCTTAAATGTATATTATTAGATGTTTTAAACAGTTTCTACCATTCCAGGTGACATCTATTAATTCTTTAATTTTAGAGGACTATGAGTTATTGATAACAATCCTACTATGAAACTAAGTATTCACCTATACTTCTGTGTAGTTTTTTGAACCTTCCTCTTAAATGTACCAGTTTTTGTATATTACTAGATGGTTTAAACAGTTTCTACCGATCCAGGTGACATATATTAATTCTTTAATTTTAGAGGACTATGAGTTATTGATAACAAGCCTACTATGAAACTAAGCATTCACCTATAATTCTGTGCAGTCTTTTGAACCTTCCTCTTAAATGTACCAGTTTTTGTATATTATTAGATGTTTTAAACAGTTTTTAGCGCTCCAGGTGACATCTATTAATTCTTTAATTTTAGAGGACTACGAGTTATTGATAACAAACCTACTCTGAAACTAAGCATTCACCTATACTTCTGTGTAGTCTTTTGAACCTTCCTCTTAATTTTACCAGTTTTTGTATATTATTAGATGGTTTAAACAGTTTCTACCATTCCAGGTGACATCTATTAATTCTTTAATTTTAGAGGACTATGGGTTATTGATAACAAACCTACTATGAAACTAAGCATTCACCTATAATTCTGTGCAGTCTTTTGAACCTTCCTCTTAAATGTACCAGTTTTTGTATATTATAAGATGTTTTAAACAGTTTTTAGCGTTCCAGGTGACATCTATTAATTCTTTAATTTTAGAGGACTACGAGTTATTGATAACAAACCTACTATGAAACTAAGCATTCACCTATACTTCTGTGTAGTCTTTTGAACCTTCCTCTTAAATGTACCAGTTTTTGTATATTATTAGATGTTTTAAATAGTTTTTAGCGTTCCAGGTGACATCTATTAATTCTTTAATTTTAGAGGACTATGAGTTATTGATAACAAGCCTAGTATGAAACTAAGCAGTCACTTATACTTCTGTGTAGTCTTTTGAACCTTCCTCTAAAATATACCAGTTTTTGTACATTATTAGATGTTTTAAACAGTTTCTACCGTTCCAGGTGACATCTATTAATTCTTTAATTTTAGAGGACTATGAGTTATTGAAAACAAACCTACTATGAAATTAAGCATTCACTTATACTTCTGTTTAGTCTTTTGAACCTTCCTCTTAAATGTACCAGTTTTTGTATATTATTAGATGTTTTATACAGTTTTTAGCGTTCTAGGTGACATCTATTAATTCTTTAATTTTAGAGGATTATGAGTTATTGATAACAAGCCTATTATGAAACTAAGCAGTCACCTATACTTCTATGTAATCTTTTGAACCTTCCTCTTCAATGTACCAGTTTTTGTATATCATTAGATGTTTTAAACAGTTTTTAGCGTTCCAGGTGACATCTATTAATTCTTTAATTTTAGAGGACTATGAGTTATTGATAACAAGCCTGCTATAAAACTAAGCAGTCACCTATACTTCTGTGTATTCTTTTGAACTTTCTTCTAAAATGTACCAGTTTTTGTATATTATTAGATGTTTTAAACAGTTTCTAGCATTCCAGGTGACATCTATCAATACTTTAATTTTAGAGGACTAATAGTTATTGATAACAAGCCTACTATGAAACTAAGCATTCACCTACACTTATATGTATTCTTTTGAACCATCCTCTTAAATGTACCAGTTTTTGTATATTATTAGATGTTTTAAACATTTTCTACCGTTCCAGGTGACATCTATTAATTCTTTAATTTTAGAGGACTATGAGTTATTGATAACAATCCTACTATGAAACTAAGCATTCACCTATACTTCTGTGTAGTCTTTTGAACCTTCCTCTTAAATGTACCAGTTTTTGAATATTATTAGATAGTTAAAACAGTTTTTAGCGTTCCAGGTGACATCTATTAATTCTTTAATTTTAGAGGACTACGAGTTATTGATAACAAACTTACTATGATACTAAGCATTCACCTATACTTCTGTGTAGTCTTTTGAACCTTCCTCTTAAATGTACCAGTTTTTGTATATTATTAGATGTTTTAAACAGTTTTTAGCGTTCCAGGTGACATCTATTAATTCTTTAATTTTAGAGGACTATGAGTTATTGATAACAAGCCTACTATGAAACTAAGCAGTCACCTATACTTCTGTGTAGTCTTTTGAACCTTCCTCTAAAATGTACCAGTTTTTGTACATTATTAGATGTTTTAAACAGTTTCTACCGTTCCAGGTGACATCTATTAATTCTTTAATTTTAGAGGACTATGAGTTATTGAAAACAAACCTACTATGAAATTAAGCATTCACTTATACTTCTGTGTAGTCTTTTGAGTTTTTGTATATTATTAGATGTTTTAAACATTTTTTAGCGTTCCAGGTGACATCTATTAATTCTTTAATTTTAGAGGATTATGAGTTATTGATAACAAGCATACTATGAAACTAAGAAATCACCTATACTTCTGCGTATTCTTTTGAACTTTCCTCTAAAATATACCAGTTTTTGTATATTATTAGATGTTTTAAACAGTTTCTAGCATTCCAGGTGACATATATCAATACTTTAATTTTAGAGGACCAGTAGTTATTGATAACAAGCCTACTATGAAACTAAGCATTCACCTATACTTATATGTATTCTTTTGAATCATCCTCTTAAATGTACCAGTTTTTGTATATTATTAGATGTTTTAAACAGTTTCTACCATTCCAGGTGACATCTATTAATTCTTTAATTTTAGAGGACTATGAGTTATTGATAACAAGCCTACTATGAAACTAAGCATTCACCTATACTTTTCTTTAGTCTTTTGAACCTTCCTCTTAAATGTACCAGTTTTTGTATATTATTAGATGTTTTGAACAGTTTTTATTGTTCCAGGTGACATAAATTAATTCTTTAATTTTAAAGGACTATGAGTTATTGATAACAAGCCTACTATGAAACTAAGCATTCACCTATACTTCTGTGTAGTCTTTTGAACCTTCCTCTTAAATGTACCAGTTTTTGTACATTATTAGATGTTTTAAACAGTTTCTACCGTTCCAGGTGACATCTATTAATTGTTTAATTTTAGAGGACTATGAGTTATTGAAAACAAACCTACAATGAAATTAAGCATTCACATATACTTCTGTGTAGTCTTTTGAACCTTCCTCTTAAATGTACCAGTTTTTGTATATTATTAGATGTTTTAAACAGTTTTTAGCGTTCCAGTTGACATCTATTAATTCTTTAATTTTAGAGGATTATGAGTTATTGATAACAAGCATACTACGAAACTAAGCAGTCACCTATACTTATGTGTATTCTTTTGAACTTTCCTCTAAAATATACCAGTTTTTGTATATTATTAGATGTTTCAAAAACTTTCTAGCATTCCAGGTGACATATATCAATACTTTAATTTTAGAGGACTAATAGTTATTGATAACAAGCCTACTATGAAACTAAGCATTCACTTATACGTATATGTATTCTTTTGAACCATCCTCTTAAATGTACCGGTTTTTGTATATTATTATATGTTTTAAACAGTTTCTTACGTTCCAGGTGACATCTATTAATTCTTTAGTTTTAGAGGACTATGAGTTATTGATAACATGCCTACTATGAAACTAAGCATTCACCTATACTTCTGTGTAGTCTTTTGAACCTTCCTCTTAAATGTACCAGTTTTTGTATATTATTAGATGTTTTAAACAGTTTTTAGCTTTCCAGGTGACATAAATTTATTCTTTAATTTTAAAGGACTATGAGTTATTGATAACAAGCCTACTATGAAACTAAGCATTCACCCATACTTCTGTTTAGTCTTTTGAACCTTCCTCTTAAATGTACCAGTTTTTGTATATTATTAGATGTTTTATACAGTTTTTAGCGTTCTAGGTGACATCTATTAATTCTTTAATTTTAGAGGATTATGAGTTATTGATAACAAGCCTACTATGAAACTAAGCAGTCACCTATACTTCTGTGTAATCTTTTGAACCTTCCTCTTCAATGTACCAGTTTTTGTATATCATTAGATGTTTTAAACAGTTTTTAGCGTTCCAGGTGACATCTATTAATTCTTTAATTTTAGAGGACTATGAGTTATTGATAACAATCCTACTATGAAACTAAGCATTCACCTATACTTCTGTGTAATCTTTTGAACCTTCCTCTTAAATGTACCAGTTTTTGTATATTGTTAGATGATTAAAACAGTTTTTAGCGTTCCAGGTGACATCTATTAATTCTTTAATTTTAGAGGACTACGAGTTATTGATAACAAACTTACTATGAAACTAAGCATTCACCTATACTTCTGTGTAGTCTTTTGAACCTTCCTCTTAAATGTACCAGTTTTTGTATAATATTAGATGTTTTAAACAGTTTTTAGCGTTCCAGGTGACATCTATTAATTCTTTAATTTTAGAGGACTATGAGTTATTGATAACAAGCCTACTATGAAACTAAGCAGTCACCTATACTTCTGTGTAGTCTTTTGAACCTTCCTCTAAAATGTACCAGTTTTTGTACATTATTAGATGTTTTAAACAGTTTCTACCGTTCCAGGTGACATCTATTAATTCTTTAATTTTAGAGGACTATGAGTTATTGAAAACAAACCTACTATGAAATTAAGCATTCACTTATACTTCTGTGTAGTCTTTTGAACCTTCCTCTTAAATGTACCAGTTTTTGTATATTATTAGATGTTTTAAACATTTTTTAGCGTTCCAGGTGACATCTATTAATTCTTTAATTTTAGAGGATTATGAGTTATTGATAACAAGCATACTATGAAACTAAGCAGTCACCTATACTTCTGTGTATTCTTTTGAACTTTCCTCTAAAATATACCAGTTTTTGTATATTATTAGATGTTTTAAACAGTTTCTAGCATTCCAGGTGACATATATCAATACTTTAATTTTAGAGGACTAATAGTTATTGATAACAAGCCTACTATGAAACTAAGCATTCACCTATACTTATATGTATTCTTTTGAACCATCCTCTTAAATGTACCAGTTTTTGTATATTATTAGATGTTTTAAACAGTTTCTACCATTCCAGGTGACATCTAATAATTCTTTAATTTTAGAGGACTATGAGTTATTGATAACAAGCCTACTATGAAACTAAGCATTCACCTATACTTCTGTGTAGTCTTTTGAACCTTCCTCTTAAATGTACCAGTTTTTGTATATTATTAGATGTTTTAAACAGTTTTTAGCATTCCAGGTGACATCTATTAATTCTTTAATTTTAGAGGACTAATAGTTATTGATAACAAGCCTACTATGAAACTAAGCATTCACCTATACTTCTGTGTAGTGTTTTGAACCTTCCTCTTAAATGTACCAGTTTTTCTATATTATTAGATGTTTTAAACAGTTTTTAGCGTTCCAGGTGACATCTATTAATTCTTTAATTTTAGAGGACTATGAGTTATTGAAAACAAACCTACTATGAAATTAAGCATTCACTTATACTTCTGTTTAGTCTTTTGAACCTTCCTCTTAAATGTACCAGTTTTTGTATATTATTAGATGTTTTATACAGTTTTTAGCGTTCTAGGTGACATCTATTAATTCTTTAATTTTAGAGGATTATGAGTTATTGATAACAAGCCTATTATGAAACTAAGCAGTCACCTATACTTCTGTGTAATCTTTTGAACCTTCCTCTTCAATGTACCAGTTTTTGTATATCATTAGATGTTTTAAACAGTTTTTAGCGTTCCAGGTGACATCTATTAATTCTTTAATTTTAGAGGACTATGAGTTATTGATAACAAGCCTGCTATAAAACTAAGCAGTCACCTATACTTCTGTGTATTCTTTTGAACTTTCTTCTAAAATGTACCAGTTTTTGTATATTATTAGATGTTTTAAACAGTTTCTAGCATTCCAGGTGACATCTATCAATACTTTAATTTTAGAGGACTAATAGTTATTGATAACAAGCCTACTATGAAACTAAGCATTCACCTACACTTATATGTATTCTTTTGAACCATCCTCTTAAATGTACCAGTTTTTGTATATTATTAGATGTTTTAAACAGTTTCTACCATTCCAGGTGACATCTATTAATTCTTTAATTTTAGAGGACTACGAGTTATTGATAACAAACCTACTATGAAACTAAGCATTCACCTACACTTATATGTATTCTTTTGAACCATCCTCTTAAATGTACCAGTTTTTGTATATTATTAGATGTTTTAAACATTTTCTACCGTTCCAGGTGACATCTATTAATTCTTTAATTTTAGAGGACTATGAGTTATTGATAACAATCCTACTATGAAACTAAGCATTCACCTATACTTCTGTGTAGTCTTTTGAACCTTCCTCTTAAATGTACCAGTTTTTGAATATTATTAGATAGTTAAAACAGTTTTTAGCGTTCCAGGTGACATCTATTAATTCTTTAATTTTAGAGGACTACGAGTTATTGATAACAAACTTACTATGAAACTAAGCATTCACCTATACTTCTGTGTAGTCTTTTGAACCTTCCTCTTAAATGTACCAGTTTTTGTATATTATTAGATGTTTTAAACAGTTTTTAGCGTTCCAGGTGACATCTATTAATTCTTTAATTTTAGAGGACTATGAGTTATTGATAACAAGCCTACTATGAAACTAAGCAGTCACCTATACTTCTGTGTAGTCTTTGGAACCTTCCTCTAAAATGTACCAGTTTTTGTACATTATTAGATGTTTTAAACAGTTTCTACCGTTCCAGGTGACATCTATTAATTCTTTAATTTTAGAGGACTATGAGTTATTGATAACAAACCTACTATGAAATTAAACATTCACTTATACTTCTGTGTAGTCTTTTGAACCTTCCTCTTAAATGTACCAGTTTTTGTATATTATTAGATGTTTTAAACATTTTTTAGCGTTCCAGGTGACATCTATTAATTCTTTAATTTTAGAGGATTATGAGTTATTGATAACAAGCATACTATGAAACTAAGAAATCACCTATACTTCTGCGTATTCTTTTGAACTTTCCTCTAAAATATACCAGTTTTTGTATATTATTAGATGTTTTAAACAGTTTCTAGCATTCCAGGTGACATATATCAATACTTTAATTTTAGAGGACCAGTAGTTATTGATAACAAGCCTACTATGAAACTAAGCAT
>NC_039361.1:123125115-123129517 GCF_003573695.1 Papaver somniferum | reverse complement strand
TTAAAACAGTTTTTAGCGTTCCAGGTGACATCTATTAATTCTTTAATTTTAGAGGACTACGAGTTATTGATAACAAACTTACTATGAAACTAAGCATTCACCTATACTTCTGTGTAGTCTTTTGAACCTTCCTCTTAAATGTACCAGTTTTTGTATAATATTAGATGTTTTAAACAGTTTTTAGCGTTCCAGGTGACATCTATTAATTCTTTAATTTTAGAGGACTATGAGTTATTGATAACAAGCCTACTATGAAACTAAGCAGTCACCTATACTTCTGTGTAGTCTTTTGAACCTTCCTCTAAAATGTACCAGTTTTTGTACATTATTAGATGTTTTAAACAGTTTCTACCGTTCCAGGTGACATCTATTAATTCTTTAATTTTAGAGGACTATGAGTTATTGAAAACAAACCTACTATGAAATTCAGCATTCACTTATACTTCTGTGTAGTCTTTTGAACCTTCCTCTTAAATGTACCAGTTTTTGTATATTATTAGATGTTTTAAACATTTTTTAGCGTTCCAGGTGACATCTATAAATTCTTTAATTTTAGAGGATTATGAGTTATTGATAACAAGCATACTACGAAACTAAACAGTCACCTATACTTATGTGTATTCTTTTGAACTTTCCTCTAAAATATACCAGTTTTTGTATATTATTAGATGTTTCAAAAACTTTCTAGCATTCCAGGTGACATATATCAATACTTTAATTTTAGAGGACTAGTAGTTATTGATAACAAGCCTACTATGAAACTAAGCATTCACCTATACTTATATGTATTCTTTTGAACCATCCTCTTAAATGTACCGGTTTTTGTATATTATTATATGTTTTAAACAGTTTCTACCATTCCAGGTGACATCTATTAATTCTTTAGTTTTAGAGGACTATGAGTTAAATGTACCAGTTTTTGTATATTATTAGATGTTTTAAACAGTTTCTACCATTCCAGGTGACACCTATTAATTCTTTAATTTTAGAGGACTATGAGTTATTGATAACAAGCCTACTATGAAACTAAGCATTCACCTATACTTTTCTTTAGTCTTTTGAACCTTCCTCTTAAATGTACCAGTTTTTGTATATTATTAGATGTTTTGAACAGTTTTTATTGTTCCAGGTGACATAAATTAATTCTTTAATTTTAAAGGACTATGAGTTATTGATAACAAGCCTACTATGAAACTAAGCATTCACCTATACTTCTGTGTAGTCTTTTGAACCTTCCTCTTAAATGTACCAGTTTTTGTACATTATTAGATGTTTTAAACAGTTTCTACCGTTCCAGGTGACATCTATTAATTGTTTAATTTTAGAGGACTATGAGTTATTGAAAATAAACCTACAATGAAATTAAGCATTCACATATACTTCTGTGTAGTCTTTTGAACCTTCCTCTTAAATGTACCAGTTTTTGTATATTATTAGATGTTTTAAACAGTTTTTAGCGTTCCAGTTGACATCTATTAATTCTTTAATTTTAGAGGATTATGAGTTATTGATAACAAGCATACTACGAAACTAAGCAGTCACCTATACTTATGTGTATTCTTTTGAACTTTCCTCTAAAATATACCAGTTTTTGTATATTATTAGATGTTTCAAAAACTTTCTAGCATTCCAGGTGACATATATCAATACTTTAATTTTAGAGGACTAATAGTTATTGATAACAAGCCTACTATGAAACTAAGCATTCACTTATACGTATATGTATTCTTTTGAACCATCCTCTTAAATGTACCGGTTTTTGTATATTATTATATGTTTTAAACAGTTTCTTACGTTCCAGGTGACATCTATTAATTCTTTAGTTTTAGAGGACTATGAGTTATTGATAACATGCCTACTATGAAACTAAGCATTCACCTATACTTCTGTGTAGTCTTTTGAACCTTCCTCTTAAATGTACCAGTTTTTGTATATTATTAGATGTTTTAAACAGTTTTTAGCTTTCCAGGTGACATAAATTTATTCTTTAATTTTAAAGGACTATGAGTTATTGATAACAAGCCTACTATGAAACTAAGCATTCACCCATACTTCTGTTTAGTCTTTTGAACCTTCCTCTTAAATGTACCAGTTTTTGTATATTATTAGATGTTTTATACAGTTTTTAGCGTTCTAGGTGACATCTATTAATTCTTTAATTTTAGAGGATTATGAGTTATTGATAACAAGCCTACTATGAAACTAAGCAGTCACCTATACTTCTGTGTAATCTTTTGAACCTTCCTCTTCAATGTACCAGTTTTTGTATATTATTAGATGTTTTAAACAGTTTCTTACGTTCCAGGTGACATATATTAATTCTTTAGTTTTAGAGGACTATGAGTTATTGATAACATGCCTACTCTGAAACTAAGCATTCACCTATACTTCTGTGTAGTCTTTTGAACCTTCCTCTTAAATTTACCAGTTTTTGTATATTATTAGATGGTTTAAACAGTTTCTACCGTTCCAGGTGACATCTATTAATTCTTTAATTTTAGAGGACTATGGGTTATTGATAACAAGCCTACTATGAAACTAAGCATTCACCTATAATTCTGTGCAGTCTTTTGAACCTTCCTCTTAAATGTACCAGTTTTTGTATATTATAAGATGTTTTAACAGTTTTTAGCGTTCCAGGTGACATCTATTAATTCTTTAATTTTAGAGGACTACGAGTTATTGATAACAAACCTACTATGAAACTAAGCATTCACCTATACTTCTGTGTAGTCTTTTGAACCTTCCTCTTAAATGTACCAGTTTTTGTATATTATTAGATGTTTTAAATAGTTTTTAGCGTTCCAGGTGACATCTATTAATTCTTTAATTTTAGAGGACTATGAGTTATTGATAACAAGCCTAGTATGAAACTAAGCAGTCACTTATACTTCTGTGTAGTCTTTTGAACCTTCCTCTAAAATATACCAGTTTTTGTACATTATTAGATGTTTTAAACAGTTTCTACCGTTCCAGGTGACATCTATTAATTCTTTAATTTTAGAGGACTATGAGTTATTGAAAACAAACCTACTATGAAATTAAGCATTCACTTATACTTCTGTTTAGTCTTTTGAACCTTCCTCTTAAATGTACCAGTTTTTGTATATTATTAGATGTTTTATACAGTTTTTAGCGTTCTAGGTGACATCTATTAATTCTTTAATTTTAGAGGATTATGAGTTATTGATAACAAGCCTACTATGAAACTAAGCAGTCACCTATACTTCTGTGTAATCTTTTGAACCTTCCTCTTCAATGTACCAGTTTTTGTATATCATTAGATGTTTTAAACAGTTTTAGCGTTCCAGGTGACATCTATTAATTCTTTAATTTTAGAGGACTATGAGTTATTGATAACAAGCCTGCTATAAAACTAAGCAGTCACCTATACTTCTGTGTATTCTTATGAAATTTCTTCTAAAATGTACCAATTTTTGTATATTATTAGATGTTTTAAACAGTTTCTAGCATTCCAGGTGACATCTATCAATACTTTAATTTTAGAGGACTAATAGTTATTGATAGCAAGCTTACTATGAAACTAAGCATTCACCTACACTTATATGTATTCTTTTTAACCATCCTCTTATATGTACCAGTTTTTGTATATTATTAGATGTTTTAAACAGTTTCAACCGTTCCAGGTGACATCTATTAATTCTTTAATTTTAGAGGACTATGAGTTATTGATAACAATCCTACTATGAAACTAAGCATTCACCTATACTTCTGTGTAGTCTTTTGAACCTTCCTCTTAAATGTACCATTTTTTGTATATTATTAGATGGTTAAAACAGTTTTTAGCGTTCCAGGTGACATCTATTAATTCTTTAATTTTAGAGCACTACGAGTTATTGATAACAAACTTACTATGAAACTAAGCATTCACCTATACTTCTGTGTAGTCTTTTGAACCATCCTTTTAAATGTACCAGTTTTTGTATATTATTAGATGTTTTAAACAGTTTCTACCGTTCCAGGTGACATCTATTAATTCTTTAATTTTAGAGGACTATGAGTTATTGAAAAGAAACCTACAATGAAATTAAGCATTCACATATACTTCTGTGTAGTGTTTTGAACCTTCCTCTTAAATGTACCAGTTTTTGTATATTATTAGATGTTTTAAACAGTTTTTAGCGTTCCAGGTGACATCTATTAATTCTTTAATTTTAGGGGACTATGAGTTATTGATAACAAGCCTACTATGAAACTAAGCAGTCACCTATACTTCTGTGTAGTCTTTTGAACCTTCCTATAAAATGTACCAGCTTTTGTACATTATTAGATGTTTTAAACAGTTTCTACCGTTCCAGGTGACATCTATTAATTCTTTAATTTTAGAGGACTATGAGTTATTGAAAACAAACCTACTATGAAATTAAGCATTCACTTATAC
>NC_039361.1:123055237-123124753 GCF_003573695.1 Papaver somniferum | reverse complement strand
ATTATTAGATGTTTTATACAGTTTCTACCGTTCCAGGTGACATCTATTAATTCTTTAATTTTAGAGGATTATGAGTTATTGATAACAAGCATACTATGAAACTAAGAAGTCACCTATACTTCTGTGTATTCTTTTGAACCATCCTCTTAAATGTACCAGTTTTTGTATATTATTAGATGTTTTAAACAGTTTCTACCATTCCAGGTGACATCTATTAATTCTTTAATTTTAGAGGACTATGAGTTATTGATAACAAGCCTACTATGAAACTAAGCATTCACCTATACTTCTGTGTAGTCTTTTGAACCTTCCTCTTAAATGTACCAGTTTTTGTATAATATTAGATGTTTTAAACAGTTTTTAGCGTTCCAGTTGACATCTATTAATTCTTTAATTTTAGAGGATTATAAGTTATTGATAACAAGCATACTACGAAACTAAGCAGTCACCTATACTTCTGTGTATTCTTTTGAACTTTCCTCTAAAATATACCAGTTTTTGTATATTATTAGATGTTTTAAAAAGTTTCTAGCATTCCAGGTGACATATATCAATATCTTAATTTTAGAGGACTAATAGTTATTGATAACAAGCCTACTATGAAACTAAGCATTCACCTATACGTATATGTATTCTTTTGAACCATCCTCTTAAATGTACCAGTTTTTGTATATTATTAGATGTTTTAAACAGTTTCTTACGTTCCAGGTGACATATATTAATTCTTTAGTTTTAGAGGACTATGAGTTATTGATAACATGCCTACTATGAAACTAAGCATTCACCTATAGTTCTGTGTAGTCTTTTGAACCTTCCTCTTAAATGTACCAGTTTTTGTATATTATTAGATGTTTTAAACAGTTTTTAGCGTTCCAGGTGACATAAATTAATTCTTTAATTTTAAAGGACTATGAGTTATTGATAACAAGCCTACTATGAAACTAAGCATTCACCCATACTTCTGTTTAGTCTTTTGAAACTTCCTCTTAAAATTACCAGTTTTTGTATATTATTAGATGTTTTATACAGTTTTTAGCGTTCCAGGTGACATCTATTAATTCTTTAATTTTAAAGGACTAGGAGTTATTGATAACAATCCTACTATGAAACTAAGCATTCACCTATACTTCTGTGTAGTCTTTTGAACCTTCCTCTTAAATTTACCAGTTTTTGTATATTATTAGATGGTTTGAACAGTTTCTACCGTTCCAGGTGACATCTATTAATTCTTTAATTTTAGAGGACTATGAGTAAGTGATAACAAGCCTACTATGAAACTAAGCATTCACCTATACTTCTCTGTAGTCTTTTGAACCTTCCTCTTAAATGTACCAGTTTTTGTATATTATTTGATGTTTTAAACAGTTTTTAGCGTTCAAGGTGACATCTATTAATTCTTTAATTTTAGAGGACTACGAGTTATTGATAACAAACTTACTATGAAACTAAGCATTCACCTATACTTCTGTGTAGTCTTTTGAACCTTCCTCTTAAATGTACCAGTTTTTGTATATTATTAGATGTTTTAAACAGTTTTTAGCGTTCCAGGTGACATCTATTAATTCTTTAATTTTAGAGGACTATGAGTTATTGATAACAAGCCTACTATGAAACTAAGCAGTCACCTATAGTTCTGTGTAGTCTTTTGAACCTTCCTCTAAAATGTACCAGTTTTTGTACATTACAAGATGTTTTAAACAGTTTCTACCGTTCCAGGTGACATCTATTAATTCTTTAATTTTAGAGGACTATGAGTTATTGAAAACAAACCTACTATGAAATTAAGCATTCACTTATACTTCTGTGTAGTCTTTTGAACCATCCTATTAAATGTACCAGTTTTTGTATATTATTAGATGTTTTAAACAGTTTCTTCCGTTCCAGGTGACATCTATTAATTCCTCAATTTTAGAGGACTATGAGTTATTGATAACATGTCTACTATGAAACTAAGCATTCACCTATTCTTCTGTGTAGTCTTTTGAACCTTCCTCTTAAATGTACCATTTTTTGTATATTATTAGATGTTTTAAACCGTTTTTAGCGTTCCAGGTGACATCTATTAATTCTTTAATTTTAGAGGACTAATAGTTATTGATAACAAGCCTGCTATGAAATTAAGCATTCACTTATACTTCTGTTTAGTCTTTTGAACCTTCCTCTTAAATGTACCAGTTTTTGTATATTATTAGATGTTTTATACAGTTTTTAGCGTTCTAGGTGACATCTATTAATTCTTTAATTTTAGAGGATTATGAGTTATTGATAACAAGCCTACTATGAAACTAAGCAGTCACCTATACTTCTGTGTAATCTTTTGAACCTTCCTCTTCAATGTACCAGTTTTTGTATATCATTAGATGTTTTAAACAGTTTTTAGCGTTCCAGGTGACATCTATTAATTCTTTAATTTTAGAGGACTATGAGTTATTGATAACAAGCCTGCTATAAAACTAAGCAGTCACCTATACTTCTGTGTATTCTTTTGAACTTTCTTCTAAAATGTACCAGTTTTTGTATATTATTAGATGTTTTAAACAGTTTCTAGCATTCCAGGTGACATCTATCAATACTTTAATTTTAGAGGACTAATAGTTATTGATAGCAAGCTTACTATGAAACTAAGCATTCACCTACACTTATATGTATTCTTTTGAACCATCCTCTTAAATGTACCAGTTTTTGTATATTATTAGATGTTTTAAACAGTTTCTACCGTTCCAGGTGACATCTATTAATTCTTTAATTTTAGAGGATTATGAGTTATTGATAACAATCCTACTATGAAACTAAGCATTCACCTATACTTCTGTGTAATCCTTTGAACCTTCCTCTTAAATGTACCAGTTTTTGTATATTGTTAGATGGTTAAAACAGTTTTTAGCGTTCCAGGTGACATCTATTAATTCTTTAATTTTAGAGGACTACGAGTTATTGATAACAAACTTACTATGAAACTAAGCATTCACCTATACTTCTGTGTAGTCTTTTGAACCTTCCTCTTAAATGTACCAGTTTTTGTATAATATTAGATGTTTTAAACAGTTTTTAGCGTTCCAGGTGACATCTATTAATTCTTTAATTTTAGAGGACTATGAGTTATTGATAACAAGCCTACTATGAAACTAAGCAGTCACCTATACTTCTGTGTAGTCTTTTGAACCTTCCTCTAAAATGTACCAGTTTTTGTACATTATTAGATGTTTTAAACAGTTTCTACCGTTCCAGGTGACATCTATTAATTCTTTAATTTTAGAGGACTATGAGTTATTGAAAACAAACCTACTATGAAATTAAGCATTCACTTATACTTCTGTGTAGTCTTTTGAACCTTCCTCTTAAATGTACCAGTTTTTGTATATTATTAGATGTTTTAAACAGTTTTTAGCGTTCCAGGTGACATCTATTAATTCTTTAATTTTAGAGGACTATGAGTTATTGATAACAAACCTACTATGAAACTAAGCATTCACCTATACTTCTGTGTAGTCTTTTGAACCTTCCTCTTAAATGTACCAGTTTTTGTATATTATTAGATGTTTTAAACAGTTTTTAGCGTTCCAGGTGACATCTATTAATTCTTTAATTTTAGAGGACTATGAGTTATTGATAACAAGCCTACTATGAAACTAAGCAGTCACCTATACTTCTGTGTATTCTTTTGAACTTTCCTCTAAAATGTACCAGTTTTTGTATATTATTAGACGTTTTAAACAGTTTCTAGCATTCCAGGTGACATCTATCAATACTTTAATTTTAGAGGACTAATAGTTATTGATAACAAGCCTACTATGAAACTAAGCATTCACCTATACTTATATGTATTCTTTTGAACCATCCTCTTAAATGTACCAGTTTTTGTATATTATTAGATATTTTAAACAGTTTCTACCATTCCAGGTGACATCTATTAATTCTTTAATTTTAGAGGACTATGAGTTAGTGATAACAATCCTACTATGAAACTAAGCATTCACCTATACTTCTGTGTAGTCTTTTGAACCTTCCTCTTAAATGTACCAGTTTTTGTATATTATTAGATGGTTTAAACAGTTTCTACCGTTCCAGGTGACACCTATTAATTCTTTTATTTTAGAGGACTATGAGTTATTGATAACAAGCCTACTATGAAACTAAGCATTCACCTATACTTCTCTGTAGTCTTTTGAACCTTCCTCTTAAATGTACCAGTTTTTGTATATTATTAGATGGTTTAAACAGTTTCTACCGTTCCAGGTGACACCTATTAATTCTTTAATTTTAGAGGACTATGAGTTATTGATAACAAGCCTACTATGAAACTAAGCATTCACCTATACTTCTCTGTAGTCTTTTGAACCTTCCTCTTAAATGTACCAGTTTTTGTATATTATTTGATGTTTTAAACAGTTTTTAGCGTTCCAAGTGACATCTATTAATTCTTTAATTTTAGAGGACTACGAGTTATTGATAACAAACTTACTATGAAACTAAGCATTCACCTATACTTCTGTGTAGTCTTTTGAACCTTCCTCTTAAATGTACCAGTTTTTGTATATTATTAGATGTTTTAAACAGTTTTTAGCGTTCCAGGTGACATCTATTAATTCTTTAATTTTAAAGGACTACGAGTTATTGATAACAAACTTACTATGAAACTAAGCATTCACCTATACTTCTGTGTAGACTTTTGAACCTTCCTCTTAAATGTACCAGTTTTTGTATATTATTAGATGTTTTAAACAGTTTTTAGCGTTCCAGGTGACATCTATTAATTCTTTAATTTTAGAGGACTATGAGTTATTGATAACAAGCCTACTATGAAACTAAGCAGTCACCTATACTTCTGTGTATTCTTTTGAACTTTCCTCTAAAATGTACCAGTTTTTGTATATTATTAGATGTTTTAAACAGTTGTCTAGCATTCCAGGTGACATCTATCAATACTTTAATTTTAGAGGACTAATAGTTATTGATAGCAAGCCTACCATGAAACTAAGCATTCACCTATACTTATATGTATTCTTTTGAACCATCCTCTTAAATGTACCAGTTTTTGTATATTATTAGATGTTTTAAACAGTTTCTACCGTTCCAGGTGACATCTATCAATACTTTAATTTTAGAGGACTAATAGTTATTGATAACAAGCCTACTATGAAACTAAGCATTCACCTATACTTATATGTATTCTTTTGAACCATCCTCTTAAATGTACCAGTTTTTGTATATTATTAGATATTTTAAACAGTTTCTACCGATCCAGGTGACATCTATTAATTCTTTAATTTTAGAGGACTATGAGTTAGTGATAACAATCCTACTATGAAACTAAGCATTCACCTATACTTCTGTGTAGTCTTTTGCACCTTCCTCTTAAATGTACCAGTTTTTGTATATTATTAGATGGTTTAAACAGTTTCTACCGTTCCAGGTGACACCTATTAATTCTTTAATTTTAGAGGACTATGAGTTATTGATAACAAGCCTACTATGAAACTAAGCATTCACCTATACTTCTCTGTAGTCTTTTGAACCTTCCTCTTAAATTTACCAGTTTTTGTATATTATTTGATGTTTTAAATAGTTTTTAGCGTTCCAAGTGACATCTATTAATTCTTTAATTTTAGAGGACTACGAGTTATTGATAACAAACTTACTATGAAACTAAGCATTCACCTATACTTCTCTGTAGTCTTTTGAACCTTCCTCTTAAATGTACCAGTTTTTGTATATTATTAGATGTTTTAAACAGTTTTTAGCGTTCCAGGTGACATCTATTAATTCTTTAATTTTAGAGGACTATGAGTTATTGATAACAAGCCTACTATGAAACTAAGCAGTCACCTATACTTCTGTGTATTCTTTTGAACTTTCCTCTAAAATGTACCAGTTTTTGTATATTATTAGACGTTTTAAACAGTTTCTAGCATTCCAGGTGACATCTATCAATACTTTAATTTTAGAGGACTAATAGTTATTGATAACAAGCCTACTATGAAACTAAGCATTCACCTATACTTATATGTATTCTTTTGAACCATCCTCTTAAATGTACCAGTTTTGTATATTATTAGATATTTTAAACAGTTTCTACCGTTCCAGGTGACATCTATTAATTCTTTAATTTTAGAGGACTATGAGTTAGTGATAACAATCCTACTATGAAACTAAGCATTCACCTATACTTCTGTGTAGTCTTTTGAACCTTCCTCTTAAATGTACCAGTTTTTGTATATTATTAGATGGTTTAAACAGTTTCTACCGTTCCAGGTGACATCTATTAATTCTTTAATTTTAGAGGACTATGAGTTATTGATAACAAGCCTACTATGAAACTAAGCATTCACCTATACTTCTGTGTAGTCTTTTGAACCTTCCTCTTAAATGTACCAGTTTTTGTATATTATTAGATGTTTTAAACAGTTTTTAGCATTCCAGGTGACATCTATTAATTCTTTAATTTTAGAGGACTAATAGTTATTGATAACAAGCCTACTATGAAACCAAGCATTCACCTATACTTATATGTATTCTTTTGAACCACCCTCTTAAATGCACCAGTTTTTGTATAATATTAGATGTTTTAAACAGTTTCTAGCATTCCAGGTGATATCTATCTTTAATTTTAGAGGACTAATAGTTATTGATAACAAGCCTACTATGAAACTAAGCATTCAACTATACTTATATGTATTCTTTTGAACCATCCTCTTATATGTACATGTTTTTGTATATTATTAGATTTTTTAAACAGTTTTTAGCGTTCCAGGTGACATCTATTAATTCTTTAATTTTAGAGGACTATGAGTTATTGATAACAAACCTACTATGAAACTAAGCATTCACCTATACTTCTGTGTAGTCTTTTGAACCTTCCTCTTAAATGTACCAGTTTTTGTATATTATTAGATGTTTTAAACAGTTTTTAGCGTTCCAGGTGACATCTATTAATTCTTTAATTTTAGAGGACTATGAGTTATTGATAACAAGCCTACTATGAAACTAAGCATTCACCTATATTTCAATGTAGTCTTTTGAACCTTCCTCTTAAATGTACCAGTTTTTGTATATTATTAGATGTTTTAAACAGTTTCTACCGTTGCAGGTGACATCTATTAATTCTTTAATTTTAGAGGACTATGAGTTATTGATAACAAGCCTACTATGAAACTAAGCATTCACCTATACTTCTGTGTAGTCTTTTGAACCTTCCTCTTAAAAGTACCAGTTTTTGTATATTATTAGATGTTTTAAAAAGTTTTTAGTGTTCCAGGTGACATATATTAATTCTTTAATTTTAGAGGACTAATAGTTATTGATAACAAGCCTACTATGAAACTAAGCATTCACCTATACTTATATGTATTCTTTTCAACCATCCTCTTAAATGTACCAGTTTTTGTATATTATTAGATGTTTTAAACAGTTTCTACCGTTGCAGGTGACATCTATTAATTCTTTAATTTTAATGGACTATGAGTTATTGATAACAAGCCTACTATGAAACTAAGCATTCACCTATAATTTTGTTTAGTCTTTTGAACCTTCCTCTTAAATTTACCAGTTTTTGTATATTATTAGATGTTTTAAACAGTTTCTACCGTTCCAGGTGACATCTATTAATTCTTTAATTTTAGAGGACTATGAGTTATTGATAACAAGCCTACTATGAAACTAAGCAGTCACCTATACTTCTGTGTATTCTTTTGAACTTTCCTCTAAAATGTACCAGTTTTTGTATATTATTAGATGTTTTAAACAGTTTCTAGCATTCCAGGTGACATCTATCAATACTTTAATTTTAGAGGACCAATAGTTATTGATAATAAGCGTACTATGAAACTAAGCATTCACCTATACTTATATGTATTCTTTTGTACCATCCTCTTAAATGTACAAGTTTTTGTATATTATTAGATGTTTTAAACAGTTTCTACCGTTCCAGGTGACATCTATTAATTCTTTAATTTTAGAGGACTATGAGTTATTGATAACAAACCTACTATGAAACTAAGCATTCACCTATACTTCTGTGTAGTCTTTTGAACCTTCCTCTTAAATGTACCAGTTTTTGTATATTATTAGATGTTTTAAACAGTTTTTAGCGTTCCAGGTGACATCTATTAATTCTTTAATTTTAGAGGACTATGAGTTATTGATAACAAGCCTACTATGAAACTAAGCAGTCACCTATACTTCTGTGTATTCTTTTGAACTTTCCTCTAAAATGTACCAGTTTTTGTATATTATTAGACGTTTTAAACAGTTTCTAGCATTCCAGGTGACATCTATCAATACTTTAATTTTAGAGGACTAATAGTTATTGATAACAAGCCTACTATGAAACTAAGCATTCACCTATACTTATATGTATTCTTTTGAACCATCCTCTTAAATGTACCAGTTTTTGTATATTATTAGATATTTTAAACAGTTTCTACCATTCCAGGTGACATCTATTAATTCTTTAATTTTAGAGGACTATGAGTTAGTGATAACAATCCTACTATGAAACTAAGCATTCACCTATACTTCTGTGTAGTCTTTTGAACCTTCCTCTTAAATGTACCAGTTTTTGTATATTATTAGATGGTTTAAACAGTTTCTACCGTTCCAGGTGACACCTATTAATTCTTTTATTTTAGAGGACTATGAGTTATTGATAACAAGCCTACTATGAAACTAAGCATTCACCTATACTTCTCTGTAGTCTTTTGAACCTTCCTCTTAAATGTACCAGTTTTTGTATATTATTAGATGGTTTAAACAGTTTCTACCGTTCCAGGTGACACCTATTAATTCTTTAATTTTAGAGGACTATGAGTTATTGATAACAAGCCTACTATGAAACTAAGCATTCACCTATACTTCTCTGTAGTCTTTTGAACCTTCCTCTTAAATGTACCAGTTTTTGTATATTATTTGATGTTTTAAACAGTTTTTAGCGTTCCAAGTGACATCTATTAATTCTTTAATTTTAGAGGACTACGAGTTATTGATAACAAACTTACTATGAAACTAAGCATTCACCTATACTTCTGTGTAGTCTTTTGAACCTTCCTCTTAAATGTACCAGTTTTTGTATATTATTAGATGTTTTAAACAGTTTTTAGCGTTCCAGGTGACATCTATTAATTCTTTAATTTTAAAGGACTACGAGTTATTGATAACAAACTTACTATGAAACTAAGCATTCACCTATACTTCTGTGTAGACTTTTGAACCTTCCTCTTAAATGTACCAGTTTTTGTATATTATTAGATGTTTTAAACAGTTTTTAGCGTTCCAGGTGACATCTATTAATTCTTTAATTTTAGAGGACTATGAGTTATTGATAACAAGCCTACTATGAAACTAAGCAGTCACCTATACTTCTGTGTATTCTTTTGAACTTTCCTCTAAAATGTACCAGTTTTTGTATATTATTAGATGTTTTAAACAGTTGTCTAGCATTCCAGGTGACATCTATCAATACTTTAATTTTAGAGGACTAATAGTTATTGATAGCAAGCCTACCATGAAACTAAGCATTCACCTATACTTATATGTATTCTTTTGAACCATCCTCTTAAATGTACCAGTTTTTGTATATTATTAGATGTTTTAAACAGTTTCTACCGTTCCAGGTGACATCTATCAATACTTTAATTTTAGAGGACTAATAGTTATTGATAACAAGCCTACTATGAAACTAAGCATTCACCTATACTTATATGTATTCTTTTGAACCATCCTCTTAAATGTACCAGTTTTTGTATATTATTAGATATTTTAAACAGTTTCTACCGATCCAGGTGACATGTATTAATTCTTTAATTTTAGAGGACTATGAGTTAGTGATAACAATCCTACTATGAAACTAAGCATTCACCTATACTTCTGTGTAGTCTTTTGCACCTTCCTCTTAAATGTACCAGTTTTTGTATATTATTAGATGGTTTAAACAGTTTCTACCGTTCCAGGTGACACCTATTAATTCTTTAATTTTAGAGGACTATGAGTTATTGATAACAAGCCTACTATGAAACTAAGCATTCACCTATACTTCTCTGTAGTCTTTTGAACCTTCCTCTTAAATTTACCAGTTTTTGTATATTATTTGATGTTTTAAACAGTTTTTAGCGTTCCAAGTGACATCTATTAATTCTTTAATTTTAGAGGACTACGAGTTATTGATAACAAACTTACTATGAAACTAAGCATTCACCTATACTTCTCTGTAGTCTTTTGAACCTTCCTCTTAAATGTACCAGTTTTTGTATATTATTAGATGTTTTAAACAGTTTTTAGCGTTCCAGGTGACATCTATTAATTCTTTAATTTTAGAGGACTATGAGTTATTGATAACAAGCCTACTATGAAACTAAGCAGTCACCTATACTTCTTTGTATTGTTTTGAACTTTCCTCTAAAATGTACCAGTTTTTGTATATTATTAGACGTTTTAAACAGTTTCTAGCATTCCAGGTGACATCTATCAATACTTTAATTTTAGAGGACTAATAGTTATTGATAGCAAGCCTACCATAAAACTAAGCATTCACCTATACTTATATGTATTCTTTTGAACCATCCTCTTAAATGTACCAGTTTTTGTATATTATTAGATGTTTTAAACAGTTTCTACCGTTCCAGGTGACATCTATTAATTCTTTAATTTTAGAGGACTATGAGTTAGTGATAACAATCCTACTATGAAACTAAGCATTCACCTATACTTCTGTGTAGTCTTTTGAACCTTCCTCTTAAATGTACCAGTTTTTGTATATTATTAGATGTTTTAAACAGTTTTTAGCGTTCCAGGTGACATCTATTATTTCTTTAATATTAGAGGACTATGAGTTATTGATAACAAGCCTACTATGAAACTAAGAAGTCACCTATACTTCTGTGTATTCTTTTGAACTTTCCTCTAAAATGTACCAGTTTTTGTATATTATTAGACGTTTTAAACAGTTTCTAGCATTCCAGGTGACATCTATCAATACTTTAATTTTAGAGGACTAATAGTTATTGATAACAAGCCTACTATGAAACTAAGCATTCACCTATACTTATATGTATTCTTTTGAACCATCCTCTTAAATGTACCAGTTTTTGTATATTATTAGATATTTTAAACAATTTCTACCATTCCAGGTGACATCTATTAATTCTTTAATTTTAGAGGACTATGAGTTAGTGATAACAATCCTACTATGAAACTAAGCATTCACCTATACTTCTGTGTAGTCTTTTGAACCTTCCTCTTAAATGTACCAGTTTTTGTATATTATTAGATGGTTTAAACAGTTTCTACCGTTCCAGGTGACACCTATTAATTCTTTTATTTTAGAGGACTATGAGTTATTGATAACAAGCCTACTATGAAACTAAGCATTCACCTATACTTCTCTGTAGTCTTTTGAACCTTCCTCTTAAATGTACCAGTTTTTGTATATTATTAGATGGTTTAAACAGTTTCTACCGTTCCAGGTGACACCTATTAATTCTTTAATTTTAGAGGACTATGAGTTATTGATAACAAGCCTACTATGAAACTAAGCATTCACCTATACTTCTCTGTAGTCTTTTGAACCTTCCTCTTAAATGTACCAGTTTTTGTATATTATTTGATGTTTTAAACAGTTTTTAGCGTTCCAAGTGACATCTATTAATTCTTTAATTTTAGAGGACTACGAGTTATTGATAACAAACTTACTATGAAACTAAGCATTCACCTATACTTCTGTGTAGTCTTTTGAACCTTCCTCTTAAATGTACCAGTTTTTGTATATTATTAGATGTTTTAAACAGTTTTTAGCGTTCCAGGTGACATCTATTAATTCTTTAATTTTAGAGGACTATGAGTTATTGATAACAAGCCTACTATGAAACTAAGCAGTCACCTATACTTCTGTGTATTCTTTTGAACTTTCCTCTAAAATGTACCAGTTTTTGTATATTATTAGACGTTTTAAACAGTTTCTAGCATTCCAGGTGACATCTATCAATACTTTAATTTTAGAGGACTAATAGTTATTGATAACAAGCCTACTATGAAACTAAGCATTCACCTATACTTATATGTATTCTTTTGAACCATCCTCTTAAATGTACCAGTTTTGTATATTATTAGATATTTTAAACAGTTTCTACCGTTCCAGGTGACATCTATTAATTCTTTAATTTTAGAGGACTATGAGTTAGTGATAACAATCCTACTATGAAACTAAGCATTCACCTATACTTCTGTGTAGTCTTTTGAACCTTCCTCTTAAATGTACCAGTTTTTGTATATTATTAGATGGTTTAAACAGTTTCTACCGTTCCAGGTGACATCTATTAATTCTTTAATTTTAGAGGACTATGAGTTATTGATAACAAGCCTACTATGAAACTAAGCATTCACCTATACTTCTGTGTAGTCTTTTGAACCTTCCTCTTAAATGTACCAGTTTTTGTATATTATTAGATGTTTTAAACAGTTTTTAGCATTCCAGGTGACATCTATTAATTCTTTAATTTTAGAGGACTAATAGTTATTGATAACAAGCCTACTATGAAACTAAGCATTCACCTATACTTATATGTATTATTTTGAACCATCCTCTTAAATGTACCAGTTTTTTTATATTATTAGATGTTTTAAACAGTTACTACCGTTGCAGGTGACATCTATTAATTCTTTAATTTTAATGGACTATGAATTATTGATAACAAGCCTACTATGAAACTAAGCATTCACCTAAAATTATTTCTAGTCTTTTGAACCTTCCTCTTAAATGTACCAGTTTTTGTATATTATTAGATGTTTTAAGCAGTTTTTAGCGTTCCAGGTGACATCTATTAATTCTTTAATTTTAGAGGACTATGAGTTATTGATAACAAGCCTACTATGAAGCTAAACAGTCTACTATACTTCTGTGTATTCTTTTGAACTTTCCTCTAAAATGTACCATTTGTTTTAATATTATTAGATGTTTTAAACAGTTTCTAGCGTTCCAGGTGACATCTATCGATATTTTAATTTTAGAGGACTATGAGTTATTGATAACAAGCCTACTATGAAACTAAGCATTCACCTATACTTCTGTGTAGTATTTTAAACCTTCCTCTTAAATGTACCAGTTTTTGTATATTATTAGATGTTTTCAACAATTTTTAGCGTTCCAGGTGACATATGTTAATTCTTTAATTTTAGAGGACTATATGTTATTGATAACAAGCCTACTATGAAACTAAGCAGTCACCTATACTTCTGTGTATTCTTTGAACTTTCCTCTAAAATATACAAGTTTTTGTATATTATTAGATGTTTTAAACAGTTTCTAGCATTCCAGGTGACATCTATCAATTCTTTAATTTTAGAGAACTAATAGTTATTGATAACAAGCCTACTATGAAACTAAGCATTCACCTATAATTATATGTATTCTTTTGAACCATCCTCTTAAATGTACCAGTTATTGTATATTATTAGATGTTTTAAACAGTTTCTACAATTCCAGGTGACATCTAATAATTCTTTAATTTTAGAGGACTATGAGTTATTTATAACAAGCCTACTATGAAATTAAGCATTCACCTATACTTCTGTGTAGTATTTTGAACCTTCCTCTTAAATGTACCAGTTTTTTTATATCATTAGATGTTTTAAACAGTTTTTAGCATTCCAGGTGACATCTATTAATTCTTTAATTTTAGAGGACTAATAGTTATTGATAACAAGCCTACTATGAAACTAAGCATTCACCTATTCTTATATGTATTATTTTGAACCATCCTCTTAATGTACCAGTTTTTTTATATTATTAGATGTTTTAAACAGTTACTACCGTTGCAGGTGACATCTATTAATTCTTTAATTTTAATGGACTATGAATTATTGATAACAAGCCTACTATGAAACTAAGCATTAACCTAAAATTCTTTATAGTCTTTTGAACCTTCCTCTTAAATGTACCAGTTTTTGTATATTATTAGATGTTTTAAGCAGTTTTTAGCGTTCCAAGTGACATCTATCAATATTTTAATTTTAGAGGACTAATAGTTATTGATAACAAGCCTACTATGAAACTAAGCATTCACCTATACTTCTGTGTATTCTTTTGAACCATCATCTTAAATGTACCAGTTTTTGTATATTATTAAATGTTTAAAACAGTTTCTTGCGTTCCATGTGACATTTATTAATTCATTAATTTTAGAGGACTATGAGTTATTGATAACATGCCTACTATGAAACTAAGCATTCACCTATACTTCTGTGTAGTGTTTTGAACCTTCCTCTTAAATGTACCAGTTTTTGTATATTATTAGATGTTTTAAACAGTTTTTAGCGTTCCAGGTGACATCTATTAATTCTTTAATTTTAGAGGACTATGAGTTATTGATAACAAGCCTACTATGAAACTAAGCAGTCACCTATACTTCTGTGTAGTCTTTTGAACCTTCCTCTAAAATGTACCAGTTTTTGTACATTATTAGATGTTTTAAACAGTTTCTACCGTTCCAGGTGACATCTATTAATTCTTTAATTTTAGAGGACTATGAGTTATTGAAAACAAACCTACTATGAAATTAAGCATTCACTTATACTTCTGTGTAGTCTTTTGAACCTTCCTCTTAAATGTACCAGTTTTTGTATATTATTAGATGTTTTAAACATTTTTTAGCGTTCCAGGTGACATCTATTAATTCTTTAATTTTAGAGGATTATGAGTTATTGATAACAAGCATACTATGAAACTAAGCAGTCACCTATACTTCTGTGTATTCTTTTGAACTTTCCTCTAAAATATACCAGTTTTTGTATATTATTAGATGTTTTAAACAGTTTCTAGCATTCCAGGTGACATATATCAATACTTTAATTTTAGAGGACTAATAGTTATTGATAACAAGCCTACTATGAAACTAAGCATTCACCTATACTTATATGTATTCTTTTGAACCATCCTCTTAAATGTACCAGTTTTTGTATATTATTAGATGTTTTAAACAGTTTCTACCATTCCAGGTGACACCTATTAATTCTTTAATTTTAGAGGACTATGAGTTATTGATAACAAGCCTACTATGAAACTAAGCATTCACCTATACTTCTCTGTAGTCTTTTGAACCTTCCTCTTAAATGTACCAGTTTTTGTATATTATTTGATGTTTTAATAAGTTTTTAGCGTTCCAAGTGACATCTATTAATTCTTTAATTTTAGAGGACTACGAATTATTGATAACAAACTTACTATGAAACTAAGCATTCACCTATACTTCTGTGTAGTCTTTTGAACCTTCCTCTTAAATGTACCAGTTTTTGTATATTATTAGATGTTTTAAACAGTTTTTAGCGTTCCAGGTGACATCTATTAATTCTTTAATCTTAGAGGACTATTCGTTATTGATAACAAGCCTAATATGAAACTAAGCATTCACCTATAATTCTTTGTAATCTTTTGAACCATCCTCTTAAATGTACCAGTTTTTGTATATTATTAGATGTTTTAAACAGTTTTTAGCGTTCCAGGTGACATCTATTAATTCTTTAATTTTAGAGGACTATGAGTTATTGATAACAAGCCTACTATGAAACTAAGCAGTCACCTATACTTCTGTGTATTCTTTTGAACTTTCCTCTAAAATATACCAGTTTTTGTATATTATTAGATGTTTTAAAAAGTTTCTAGCATTCCAGGTGACATATATCAATACTTTAATTTTAGAGGACTAATAGTTATTGATAACAAGCCTACTATGAAACTAAGCATTCACCTATACGTATATGTATTCTTTTGAACCATCCTCTTAAATGTACCAGTTTTTGTATATTATTAGATGTTTTAAACAGTTTCTTACGTTCCAGGTGACATCTATTAATTCTTTAGTTTTAGAGGACTATGAGTTATTGATAACATGCCTACTATGAAACTAAGCATTCACCTATACTTCTGTGTAGTCTTTTGAACCTTCCTCTTAAATGTACCAGTTTTTGTATATTATTAGATGTTTTAAACAGTTTTTAGCGTTCCAGGTGACATAAATTAATTCTTTAATTTTAAAGGACTATGAGTTATTGATAACAAGCCTACTATGAAACTAAGCATTCACCCATACTTCTGTTTAGTCTTTTGAACCTTCCTCTTAAAATTACCAGTTTTTGTATATTATTAGATGTTTCATACAGTTTTTAGCGTTCCAGGTGACATCTATTAATTCTTAAATTTTAAAGGACTACGAGTTATTGATAATAAACTTACTATGAAACTACGCATTCACCTATACTTCTGTGTAGTCTTTTGAACCTTTCACATAAATGTACCAGTTTTTGTATATTATTAGATGTTTTAAACATTTTTTAGCGTTCCAGATGACATCTATTAATTCTTTAATTTTAGGGGACTATGAGTTATTGATAACAAGCCTACTATGAAACTAAGCAGTCACCTATACTTCTGTGTATTCTTTTGAACTTTCCTCTAAAATATACCAGTTTTTGTATATTATTAAATGTTTTAAAAAGTTTCTAGCATTCCAGGTGACATATATCAATACTTTAATTTTAGAGGACTAATAGTTATTGATAACAAGCCTACTATGAAACTAAGCATTCACCTATACGTATATGTATTCTTTTGAACCATCCTCTTAAATGTACCAGTTTTTGTATATTATTAGATGTTTTAAACAGTTTCTTACGTTCCAGGTGACATCTATTAATTCTTTAGTTTTAGAGGACTATGAGTTATTGATAACATGCCTACTTTGAAACTAAGCATTCACCTATACTTCTGTGTAGTCTTTTGAACCTTCCTCTTAAATGTACCAGTTTTTGTATATTATTAGATGTTTTAAACAGTTTTTAGCGTTCCAGGTGACATAAATTAATTCTTTAATTTTAAAGGACTATGAGTTATTGATAACAAGCCTACTATGAAACTAAGCATTCACCCATACTTCTGTTTAGTCTTTTGAACCTTCCTCTTAAAATTACCAGTTTTTGTATATTATTAGATGTTTCATACAGTTTTTAGCGTTCTAGGTGACATCTATTAATTCTTTAATTTTAAAGGACTACGAGTTATTGATAACAAACTTACTATGAAACTAAGCATTCACCTATACTTCTGTGTAGACTTTTGAACCTTCCTCTTAAATGTACCAGTTTTTGTATATTATTAGATGTTTTAAACAGTTTTTAGCGTTCCAGGTGACATCTATTAATTCTTTAATTTTAGAGGACTATGAGTTATTGATAACAAGCCTACTATGAAACTAAGCATTCACCTATACTTCTGTGTATTCTTTTGAACTTTCCTCTAAAATGTACCAGTTTTTGTATATTATTAGACGTTTTAAACAGTTTCTAGCATTCCAGGTGACATCTATCAATACTTTAATTTTAGAGGACTAATAGTTATTGATAACAAGCCTACTATGAAACTAAGCATTCACCTATACTTATATGTATTCTTTTGAACCATCCTCTTAAATGTACCAGTTTTTGTATATTATTAGATGTTTTAAACAGTTTCTACCGTTCCAGGTGACATCTATTAATTCTTTAATTTTAGAGGACTATGAGTTAGTGATAACAATCCTACTATGAAACTAAGCATTCACCTATACTTCTGTGTAGTCTTTTGAACCTTCCTCTTAAATGTACCAGTTTTTGTATATTATTAGATGGTTTAAACAGTTTCTACCGTTCCAGGTGACACCTATTAATTCTTTAATTTTAGAGGACTATGAGTTATTGATAACAAGCCTACTATGAAACTAAGCATTCACCTATACTTCTCTGTAGTCTTTTGAACCTTCCTCTTAAATGTACCAGTTTTTGTATATTATTTGATGTTTTAAACAGTTTTTAGCGTTCCAAGTGACATCTATTAATTCTTTAATTTTAGAGGACTACGAGTTATTGATAACAACCTTACTATGAAACTAAGCATTCACCTATACTTCTGTGTAGTCTTTTGAACCTTCCTCTTAAATGTACCAGTTTTTGTATATTATTAGATGTTTTAAACAGTTTTTAGCGTTCCAGGTGACATCTATTAATTCTTTAATTTTAGAGGACTATGAGTTATTGATAACAAGCCTACTATGAAACTAAGCAGTCACCTATACTTCTGTGTATTCTTTTGAACTTTCCTCTAAAATGTACCAGTTTTTGTATATTATTAGACGTTTTAAACAGTTTCTAGCATTCCAGGTGACATCTATCAATACTTTAATTTTAGAGGACTAATAGTTATTGATAACAAGCCTACTATGAAACTAAGCATTCACCTATACTTATATGTATTCTTTTGAACCATCCTCTTAAATGTACCAGTTTTGTATATTATTAGATATTTTAAACAGTTTCTACCGTTCCAGGTGACATCTATTAATTCTTTAATTTTAGAGGACTATGAGTTAGTGATAACAATCCTACTATGAAACTAAGCATTCACCTATACTTCTGTGTAGTCTTTTGAACCATCCTCTTAAATGTACTAGTTTTTGTATATTATTAGATGTTTTGAACAGTTTCTATGGTTCCAGGTGACATCTATTAATTCTTTAATTTTACAAGACTATGAGTTATTGATAACAAGCTTACTATGAAACTAAGCATTCACCTATAATTCTTTGTAGTCTTTTGAACCTTCCACTTAAATGTACCAGTTTTTATACATTATTAGATGTTTTAAACAGTTTTTTACGTTCCAGGTGACATCTATTAATTCTTTAATTTTAGAGGACTATGAATTATTGATAACAAGCCTACTATGAAACTATGCAGTCACCTATACTTTTGTGTATTCTTTTTAACCATCCTCTTAAATGTACCGGTTTTTGTATATTATTAAATGTTTAAAACAGTTTCTTGCGTTCCAGGTGATATTTATTAATTCTTTTATTTTAGAGGATTATGAGTTATTGATAACAAGCCTACTATAAAACTAAGCATTCACCTATACTTCTGTGTAGTCTTTTGAACTTTCCTCTTAAATGTACCAGTTTTTGTATATTATTAGATGTTTTAAACAGTTTTTAGCGTTCCAGGTGACATAAATTAATTCTTTAATTTTAAAGGACTATGAGTTATTGATAACAAGCCTACTATGAAACTAAGCATTCACCCATACTTCTGTTTAGTCTTTTGAACCTTCCTCTTAAAATTACCAGTTTTTGTATATTATTAGATGTTTCATACAGTTTTTAGCGTTCCAGGTGACATCTATTAATTCTTAAATTTTAAAGGACTACGAGTTATTGATAACAAACTTACTATGAAACTACGCATTCACCTATACTTCTGTGTAGTCTTTTGAACCTTTCACATAAATGTACCAGTTTTTGTTTATTATTAGATGTTTTAAACATTTTTTAGCGTTCCAGATGACATCTATTAATTCTTTAATTTTAGGGGACTATGAGTTATTGATAACAAGCCTACTATGAAACTAAGCAGTCACCTATACTTCTGTGTATTCTTTTGAACTTTCCTCTAAAATATACCAGTTTTTGTATATTATTAAATGTTTTAAAAAGTTTCTAGCATTCCAGGTGACATATATCAATACTTTAATTTTAGAGGACTAATAGTTATTGATAACAAGCCTACTATGAAACTAAGCATTCACCTATACGTATATGTATTCTTTTGAACCATCCTCTTAAATGTACCAGTTTTTGTATATTATTAGATGTTTTAAACAGTTTCTTACGTTCCAGGTGACATCTATTAATTCTTTAGTTTTAGAGGACTATGAGTTATTGATAACATGCCTACTTTGAAACTAAGCATTCACCTATACTTCTGTGTAGTCTTTTGAACCTTCCTCTTAAATGTACCAGTTTTTGTATATTATTAGATGTTTTAAACAGTTTTTAGCGTTCCAGGTGACATAAATTAATTCTTTAATTTTAAAGGACTATGAGTTATTGATAACAAGCCTACTATGAAACTAAGCATTCACCCATACTTCTGTTTAGTCTTTTGAACCTTCCTCTTAAAATTACCAGTTTTTGTATATTATTAGATGTTTCATACAGTTTTTAGCGTTCTAGGTGACATCTATTAATTCTTTAATTTTAAAGGACTACGAGTTATTGATAACAAACTTACTATGAAACTAAGCATTCACCTATACTTCTGTGTAGACTTTTGAACCTTCCTCTTAAATGTACCAGTTTTTGTATATTATTAGATGTTTTAAACAGTTTTTAGCGTTCCAGGTGACATCTATTAATTCTTTAATTTTAGAGGACTATGAGTTATTGATAACAAGCCTACTATGAAACTAAGCAGTCACCTATACTTCTGTGTATTCTTTTGAACTTTCCTCTAAAATGTACCAGTTTTTGTATATTATTAGATGTTTTAAACAGTTGTCTAGCATTCCAGGTGACATCTATCAATACTTTAATTTTAGAGGACTAATAGTTATTGATAGCAAGCCTACCATGAAACTAAGCATTCACCTATACTTATATGTATTCTTTTGAACCATCCTCTTAAATGTACCAGTTTTTGTATATTATTAGATGTTTTAAACAGTTTCTACCGTTCCAGGTGACATCTATCAATACTTTAATTTTAGAGGACTAATAGTTATTGATAACAAGCCTACTATGAAACTAAGCATTCACCTATACTTATATGTATTCTTTTGAACCATCCTCTTAAATGTACCAGTTTTTGTATATTATTAGATATTTTAAACAGTTTCTACCGATCCAGGTGACATGTATTAATTCTTTAATTTTAGAGGACTATGAGTTAGTGATAACAATCCTACTATGAAACTAAGCATTCACCTATACTTCTGTGTAGTCTTTTGCACCTTCCTCTTAAATGTACCAGTTTTTGTATATTATTAGATGGTTTAAACAGTTTCTACCGTTCCAGGTGACACCTATTAATTCTTTAATTTTAGAGGACTATGAGTTATTGATAACAAGCCTACTATGAAACTAAGCATTCACCTATACTTCTCTGTAGTCTTTTGAACCTTCCTCTTAAATTTACCAGTTTTTGTATATTATTTGATGTTTTAAACAGTTTTTAGCGTTCCAAGTGACATCTATTAATTCTTTAATTTTAGAGGACTACGAGTTATTGATAACAAACTTACTATGAAACTAAGCATTCACCTATACTTCTGTGTAGTCTTTTGAACCTTCCTCTTAAATGTACCAGTTTTTGTATATTATTAGATGTTTTAAACAGTTTTTAGCGTTCCAGGTGACATCTATTAATTCTTTAATTTTAGAGGACTATGAGTTATTGATAACAAGCCTACTATCAAACTAAGCAGTCACCTATACTTCTTTGTATTGTTTTGAACTTTCCTCTAAAATGTACCAGTTTTTGTATATTATTAGACGTTTTAAACAGTTTCTAGCATTCCAGGTGACATCTATCAATACTTTAATTTTAGAGGACTAATAGTTATTGATAGCAAGCCTACCATAAAACTAAGCATTCACCTATACTTATATGTATTCTTTTGAACCATCCTCTTAAATGTACCAGTTTTTGTATATTATTAGATGTTTTAAACAGTTTCTACCGTTCCAGGTGACATCTATTAATTCTTTAATTTTAGAGGACTATGAGTTAGTGATAACAATCCTACTATGAAACTAAGCATTCACCTATACTTCTGTGTAGTCTTTTGAACCTTCCTCTTAAATGTACCAGTTTTTGTATATTATTAGATGGTTTAAACAGTTTCTACCGTTCCAGGTGACACCTATTAATTCTTTAATTTTAGAGGACTATGAGTTATTGATAACAAGCCTACTATGAAACTAAGCATTCACCTATACTTCTCTGTAGTCTTTTGAACCTTCCTCTTAAATGTACCAGTTTTTGTATATTATTTGATGTTTTAAACAGTTTTTAGCGTTCCAAGTGACATCTATTAATTCTTTAATTTTAGAGGACTACGAGTTATTGATAACAACCTTACTATGAAACTAAGCATTCACCTATACTTCTGTGTAGTCTTTTGAACCTTCCTCTTAAATGTACCAGTTTTTGTATATTATTAGATGTTTTAAACAGTTTTTAGCGTTCCAGGTGACATCTATTAATTCTTTAATTTTAGAGGACTATGAGTTATTGATAACAAGCCTACTATGAAACTAAGCAGTCACCTATACTTCTGTGTATTCTTTTGAACTTTCCTCTAAAATGTACCAGTTTTTGTATATTATTAGACGTTTTAAACAGTTTCTAGCATTCCAGGTGACATCTATCAATACTTTAATTTTAGAGGACTAATAGTTATTGATAACAAGCCTACTATGAAACTAAGCATTCACCTATACTTATATGTATTCTTTTGAACCATCCTCTTAAATGTACCAGTTTTGTATATTATTAGATATTTTAAACAGTTTCTACCGTTCCAGGTGACATCTATTAATTCTTTAATTTTAGAGGACTATGAGTTAGTGATAACAATCCTACTATGAAACTAAGCATTCACCTATACTTCTGTGTAGTCTTTTGAACCTTCCTCTTAAATGTACCAGTTTTTGTATATTATTAGATGGTTTAAACAGTTTCTACCGTTCCAGGTGACACCTATTAATTCTTTAATTTTAGAGGACTATGAGTTATTGATAATAAGCCTACTATGAAACTAAGCATTAACCTATACTTCTCTGTAGTCTTTTGAACCTTCCTCTTAAATTTACCAGTTTTTGTATATTATTTGATGTTTTAAACAGTTTTTAGCGTTCCAAGTGACATCTATTAATTCTTTAATTTTAGAGGACTACGAGTTATTGATAACAAACTTACTATGAAACTAAGCATTCACCTATACTTCTGTGTAGTCTTTTGAACCTTCCTCTTAAATGTACCAGTTTTTGTATATTATTAGATGTTTTAAACAGTTTTTAGCGTTCCAGGTGACATCTATTAATTCTTTAATTTTAGAGGACTATGAGTTATTGATAACAAGCCTACTATCAAACTAAGCAGTCACCTATACTTCTTTGTATTGTTTTGAACTTTCCTCTAAAATGTACCAGTTTTTGTATATTATTAGACGTTTTAAACAGTTTCTAGCATTCCAGGTTACATCTATCAATACTTTAATTTTAGAGGACTAATAGTTATTGATAGCAAGCCTATCATAAAACTAAGCATTCACCTATACTTATATGTATTCTTTTGAACCATCCTCTTAAATGTACCAGTTTTTGTATATTATTAGATGTTTTAAACAGTTTCTACCGTTCCAGGTGACATCTATTAATTCTTTAATTTTAGAGGACTATGAGTTAGTGATAACAATCCTACTATGAAACTAAGCATTCACCTATACTTCTGTGTAGTCTTTTGAACCTTCCTCTTAAATGTACCAGTTTTTGTATATTATTAGATGTTTTAAACAGTTTTTAGCGTTCCAGGTGACATCTATTAATTCTTTAATTTTAGAGGACTATGAGTTATTGATAACAAGCCTACTATGAAACTAAGCAGTCACCTATACTTCTGTGTATTCTTTTGAACTTTCCTCTAAAATGTACCAGTTTTTGTATATTATTAGACGTTTTAAACAGTTTCTAGCATTCCAGGTGACATCTATCAATACTTTAATTTTAGAGGACTAATAGTTATTGATAACAAGCCTACTATGAAACTAAGCATTCACCTATACTTATATGTATTCTTTTGAACCATCCTCTTAAATGTACCAGTTTTGTATATTATTAGATATTTTAAACAGTTTCTACCGTTCCAGGTGACATCTATTAATTCTTTAATTTTAGAGGACTATGAGTTAGTGATAACAATCCTACTATGAAACTAAGCATTCACCTATACTTCTGTGTAGTCTTTTGAACCTTCCTCTTAAATGTACCAGTTTTTGTATATTATTAGATGGTTTAAACAGTTTCTACCGTTCCAGGTGACATCTATTAATTCTTTAATTTTAGAGGACTATGAGTTATTGATAACAAGCCTACTATGAAACTAAGCATTCACCTATACTTCTGTGTAGTCTTTTGAACCTTCCTCTTAAATGTACCAGTTTTTGTATATTATTAGATGTTTTAAACAGTTTTTAGCGTTCCAGGTGACATCTATTAATTCTTTAATTTTAGAGGACTATGAGTTATTGATAACAAGCCTACTATGAAACTAAGCAGTCACCTATACTTCTGTGTATTCTTTTGAACTTTCCTCTAAAATGTACCAGTTTTTGTATATTATTAGACGTTTTAAACAGTTTCTAGCATTCCAGGTGACATCTATCAATACTTTAATTTTAGAGGACTAATAGTTATTGATAACAAGCCTACTATGAAACTAAGCATTCACCTATACTTGTATGTATTCTTTTGAACCATCCTCTTAAATTTACCAGTTTTTGTATATTATTAGATATTTTAAACAGTTTCTACCGTTCCAGGTGACATCTATTAATTCTTTAATTTTAGAGGACTATGAGTTAGTGATAACAATCCTACTATGAAACTAAGCATTCACCTATACTTCTGTGTAGTCTTTTGAACCTTCCTCTTAAATGTACCAGTTTTTGTATATTATTAGATGGTTTAAACAGTTTCTACCGTTCCAGGTGACACCTATTAATTCTTTAATTTTAGAGGACTATGAGTTATTGATAACAAGCCTACTATGAAACTAAGCATTCACCTATACTTCTCTGTAGTCTTTTGAACCTTCCTCTTAAATGTACCAGTTTTTGTATATTATTTGATGTTTTAAACAGTTTTTAGCGTTCCAAGTGACATCTATTAATTCTTTAATTTTAGAGGACTACGAGTTATTGATAACAACCTTACTATGAAACTAAGCATTCACCTATACTTCTGTGTAGTCTTTTGAACCTTCCTCTTAAATGTACCAGTTTTTGTATATTATTAGATGTTTTAAACAGTTTTTAGCGTTCCAGGTGACATCTATTAATTCTTTAATTTTAGAGGACTATGAGTTATTGATAACAAGCCTACTATGAAACTAAGCAGTCACCTATACTTCTGTGTATTCTTTTGAACTTTCCTCTAAAATGTACCAGTTTTTGTATATTATTAGACGTTTTAAACAGTTTCTAGCATTCCAGGTGACATCTATCAATACTTTAATTTTAGAGGACTAATAGTTATTGATAACAAGCCTACTATGAAACTAAGCATTCACCTATACTTATATGTATTCTTTTGAACCATCCTCTTAAATGTACCAGTTTTTGTATATTATTAGATATTTTAAACAGTTTCTACCATTCCAGGTGACATCTATTAATTCTTTAATTTTAGAGGACTATGAGTTAGTGATAACAATCCTACTATGAAACTAAGCATTCACCTATACTTCTGTGTAGTCTTTTGAACCTTCCTCTTAAATGTACCAGTTTTTGTATATTATTAGATGGTTTAAACAGTTTCTACCGTTCCAGGTGACACCTATTAATTCTTTTATTTTAGAGGACTATGAGTTATTGATAACAAGCCTACTATGAAACTAAGCATTCACCTATACTTCTCTGTAGTCTTTTGAACCTTCCTCTTAAATGTACCAGTTTTTGTATATTATTAGATGGTTTAAACAGTTTCTACCGTTCCAGGTGACACCTATTAATTCTTTAATTTTAGAGGACTATGAGTTATTGATAACAAGCCTACTATGAAACTAAGCATTCACCTATACTTCTCTGTAGTCTTTTGAACCTTCCTCTTAAATGTACCAGTTTTTGTATATTATTTGATGTTTTAAACAGTTTTTAGCGTTCCAAGTGACATCTATTAATTCTTTAATTTTAGAGGACTACGAGTTATTGATAACAAACTTACTATGAAACTAAGCATTCACCTATACTTCTGTGTAGTCTTTTGAACCTTCCTCTTAAATGTACCAGTTTTTGTATATTATTAGATGTTTTAAACAGTTTTTAGCGTTCCAGGTGACATCTATTAATTATTTTATTTTAAAGGACTATGAGTTATTGATAACAAGACTACTATGAAAATAAGCATTCACCTATACTTTTGTTTAGTCTTTTGAACCTTCCTCTTAAATGTACCGGTTTTTGTATATTATTAGATGTTTTAAACAATTTTTAGCGTTCCAGGTGACATCTATTAATTCTTTAATTTTAAAGGACTATGAGTTATTGATAACAAGCCTACTATGAAAGTAAGCATTCACCTATACTTCTGTGTAATCTTTTGAACCTTCCTCTTAAATGTACCAGTTTTTGTATATCATTAGATGTTTTAAACAGTTTTTAGCGTTTCAGGTGACATCTATTATTTCTTTAATATTAGAGGACTATGAGTTATTAATAACAAGCCTACTATAAAACTAAGCAGTCACCTATACTTCTGTGTATTCTTTTGAACTTTCCTCTAAAATGTATCAGTTTTTGTATATTATTAGATGTTTTAAACAGTTTCTAGCATTCCAGGTGACATCTATCAATACTTTAATTTTAGAGGACTAATAGTTATTGATAACAAGCCTACTATGAAACTAAGCATTCACCTATACTTATATGTATTCTTTTGAACCATCCTCTTAAATGTACCAGTTTTTGTATATTATTAGATATTTTAAACAGTTTCTACCATTCCAGGTGACATCTATTAATTCTTTAATTTTAGAGGACTATGAGTTAGTGATAACAATTCTACTATGAAACTAAGCATTCACCTATACTTCTGTGTAGTCTTTTGAACCTTCCTCTTAAATGTACCAGTTTTTGTATATTATTAGATGGTTTAAACAGTTTCTACCGTTCCAGGTGACACCTATTAATTCTTTAATTTTAGAGGACTATGAGTTATTGATAACAAGCCTACTATGAAACTAAGCATTCACCTATACTTCTATGTAGTCTTTTGAACCTTCCTCTTAAATGTACCAGTTTTTGTATATTATTTGATGTTTTAAACAGTTTTTAGCGTTCCAAGTGACATCTATTAATTCTTTAATTATAGAGGACTACGAGTTATTGATAACAAACTTACTATGAAACTAAGCATTCACCTATACTTCTGTGTAGTCTTTTGAACCTTCCTCTTAAATGCACCAGTTTTTGTATATTATTAGATGTTTTAAACAGTTTTTAGCGTTCCAGGTGACATCTATTAATTATTTTATTTTAAAGGACTATGAGTTATTGATAACAAGACTACTATGAAAATAAGCATTCACCTATACTTCTGTTTAGTCTTTTGAACCTTCCTCTTAAATGTACCGGTTTTTGTATATTATTAGATGTTTTAAACAATTTTTAGCGTTCCAGGTGACATCTATTAATTCTTTAATTTTAAAGGACTATGAGTTATTGATAACAAGCCTACTATGAAAGTAAGCATTCACCTATACTTCTGTGTAATCTTTTGAACCTTCCTCTTAAATGTACCAGTTTTTGTATATCATTAGATGTTTTAAACAGTTTTTAGCGTTTCAGGTGACATCTATTATTTCTTTAATATTAGAGGACTATGAGTTATTAATAACAAGCCTACTATAAAACTAAGCAGTCACCTATACTTCTGTGTATTCTTTTGAACTTTCCTCTAAAATGTATCAGTTTTTGTATATTATTAGATGTTTTAAACAGTTTCTAGCATTCCAGGTGACATCTATCAATACTTTAATTTTAGAGGACTAATAGTTATTGATAACAAGCCTACTATGAAACTAAGCATTCACCTATACTTATATGTATTCTTTTGAACCATCCTCTTAAATGTACCAGTTTTTGTATATTATTAGATATTTTAAACAGTTTCTACCATTCCAGGTGACATCTATTAATTCTTTAATTTTAGAGGACTATGAGTTAGTGATAACAATTCTACTATGAAACTAAGCATTCACCTATACTTCTGTGTAGTCTTTTGAACCTTCCTCTTAAATGTACCAGTTTTTGTATATTATTAGATGGTTTAAACAGTTTCTACCGTTCCAGGTGACACCTATTAATTCTTTAATTTTAGAGGACTATGAGTTATTGATAACAAGCCTACTATGAAACTAAGCATTCACCTATACTTCTCTGTAGTCTTTTGAACCTTCCTCTTAAATGTACCAGTTTTTGTATATTATTTGATGTTTTAAACAGTTTTTAGCGTTCCAAGTGACATCTATTAATTCTTTAATTTTAGAGGACTACGAGTTATTGATAACAAACTTACTATGAAACTAAGCATTCACCTATACTTCTGTGTAGTCTTTTGAACCTTCCTCTTAAATGTACCAGTTTTTGTATATTATTAGATGTTTTAAACAGTTTTTAGCGTTCCAGGTGACATCTATTAATTCTTTAATTTTAGAGGACTATGAGTTATTGATAACAAGCCTACTATGAAACTAAGCAGTCACCTACAGTTCTTTGTAGTCTTTTGAACCTTCCTCTAAAATGTACCAGTTTTTGTACATTATAAGATGTTTTAAACAGTTTCTACCATTCCAGGTGACATCTATTAATTCTGTAATTTTAGAGGACTATGAGTTATTGATAAAAAGCCTACTATGAAACTAAGCATTCACCTATACTTTTCTTTAGTCTTTTGAACCTTCCTCTAAAATGTACCAGTTTTTGTACATTATTAGATGTTTTAAACAGTTTCTACCGTTCCAGGTGACATCTAATAATTTTTTAATTTTAGAGGACTATGAGTTATTGAAAACAAACCTACTATGAAATTAAGCATTCACTTATACTTCTGTGTAGTCTTTTGAACCTTCCTCTTAAATGTACCAGTTTTTGTATATTATTAGATGTTTTAAACATTTTTTAGCGTTCCAGGTGACATCTATTAATTCTTTAATTTTAGAGGATTATGAGTTATTGATAACAAGCATACTATGAAACTAAGCAGTGACCTATACTTCTGTGTATTCTTTTGAACTTTCCTCTAAAATATACCAGTTTTTGTATATTATTAGATGTTTTAAACAGTTTCTAGCATTCCAGGTGACATATATCAATACTTTAATTTTAGAGGACTAATAGTTATTGATAACAAGCCTACTATGAAACTAAGCATTCACCTATACTTATATGTATTCTTTTGAACCATCCTCTTAAATGTACCAGTTTTTGTATATTATTAGATGTTTTAAACAGTTTCTACCATTCCAGGTGACATCTATTAATTCTTTAATTTTAGAGGACTATGAGTTATTGATAACAAGCCTACTATGAAACTAAGCATTCACCTATACTTTTCTTTAGTCTTTTGAACCTTCCTCTTAAATGTACCAGTTTTTGTATATTATTAGATGTTTTAAACAGTTTTTATTGTTCCAGGTGACATAAATTAATTCTTTAATTTTAAAGGACTATGAGTTATTGATAACAAGCCTACTATGAAACTAAGCATTCAACTATACTTTTGTTTAGTCTTTTGAACCTTCCTATTAAATGTACCAGTTTTTGTATATGATTAAATGTTTTATACAGTTTTGAGCGTTCCAGGTGACATCTATTAATTCTTTAATTTTAAAGGACTATGAGTTATTGATAACAAGCCTACTATGAAACTAAGCAGTCACCTATACTTCTGTGTAGTCTTTTGAACCTTCCTCTAAAATGTACCAGTTTTTGTACATTATTAGATGTTTTAAACAGTTTCTACCGTTCCAGGTGACATCTATTAATTCTTTAATTTTAGAGGACTATGAGTTATTGAAAACAAACCTACTATGAAATTAAGCATTCACTTATACTTCTGTGTAGTCTTTTGAACCTTCCTCTTAAATGTACCAGTTTTTGTATATTATTAGATGTTTTAAACATTTTTTAGCGTTCCAGGTGACATCTATTAATTCTTTAATTTTAGAGGATTATGAGTTATTGATAACAAGCATACTATGAAACTAAGCAGTCACCTATACTTCTGTGTATTCTTTTGAACTTTCCTCTAAAATATACCAGTTTTTGTATATTATTAGATATTTTAAACAGTTTCTACCGTTCCAGGTGACATCTATTAATTCTTTAATTTTAGAGGACTATGAGTTAGTGATAACAAGCCTACTATGAAACTAAGCATTCACCTATACTTATATGTATTCTTTTGAACCATCCTCTTAAATGTACCAGTTTTTGTATATTATTAGATATTTTAAACAGTTTCTACCGTTCCAGGTGACATCTATTAATTCTTTAATTTTAGAGGACTATGAGTTAGTGATAACAATCCTACTATGAAACTAAGCATTCACCTATACTTCTGTGTAGTCTTTTGAACCTTCCTCTTAAATGTACCAGTTTTTGTATATTATTAGATGGTTTAAACAGTTTCTACCGTTCCAGGTGACACCTATTAATTCTTTAATTTTAGAGGACTATGAGTTATTGATAACAAGCCTACTATGAAACTAAGCATTCACCTATACTTCTCTGTAGTCTTTTGAACCTTCCTCTTAAATGTACCAGTTTTTGTATATTATTTGATGTTTTAAACAGTTTTTAGCGTTCCAAGTGACATCTATTAATTTTTTAATTTTAGAGGACTACGAGTTATTGATAACAAACTTACTATGAAACTAAGCATTCACCTATACTTCTGTGTAGTCTTTTGAACCTTCCTCTTAAATGTACCAGTTTTTGTATATATTAGATGTTTTAAACAGTTTTTAGCGTTCCAGGTGACATCTATTAATTATTTTATTTTAAAGGACTATGAGTTATTGATAACAAGACTACTATGAAAATAAGCATTCACCTATACTTGTGTTTAGTCTTTTGAACCTTCCTCTTAAATGTACCGGTTTTTGTATATTATTAGATGTTTTAAACAATTTTTAGCGTTCCAGGTGACATCTATTAATTCTTTAATTTTAAAGGACTATGAGTTATTGATAACAAGCCTACTATGAATGTAAGCATTCACCTATACTTCTGTGTAATCTTTTGAACCTTCCTCTTAAATGTACCAGTTTTTGTATATCATTAGATGTTTTAATCAGTTTTTAGCGTTTCAGGTGACATCTATTATTTCTTTAATATTAGAGGACTATGAGTTATTAATAACAAGCCTACTATAAAACTAAGCAGTCACCTATACTTCTGTGTATTCTTTTGAACTTTCCTCTAAAATGTATCAGTTTTTGTATATTATTAGATGTTTTAAACAGTTTCTAGCATTCCAGGTGACATCTATCAATACTTTAATTTTAGAGGACTAATAGTTATTGATAGCAAGCCTACTATGAAACTAAGCATTCACCTATACTTATATGTATTCTTTTGAAATATCCTCTTAAATGTACCAGTTTTTGTATATTATTAGATGTTTTAAACAGTTTCTACCGTTCCAGATGACATCTATTCATTCTTTAATTTTAGAGGACTATGAGTTATTGATAACAATCCTACTATGAAACTAAGCATTCACCTATACTTCTGTGTAGTCTTTTGAACCTTCCTCTTTAATGTACCAGTTTTTGTATATTATTAGATGTTTTAAACAGTTTTTAGCGTTCCAGGTGACATCTATTAATTCTTTAATTTTAGAGGACTATGAGTTATTGATAACAAGCCTACTATGAAACTAAGCAGTCACCTATACTTCTTTGTAGTCTTTTGAACCTTCCTCTAAAATGTACCAGATTTTGTACATTATTATATGTTTTAAACAGTTTCTACCATTCCAGGTGACATCTATTAATTCTTTAATTTAAGAGGACTATGAGTTATTGAAAACAAGCCTACTATGAAACTAAGCATTCACCTATACTTTTCTTTAGTCTTTTGAACCTTCCTCTTAAATGTACCAGTTTTTGTATATTATTAGATGTTTTAAACAGTTTTTATTGTTCCAGGTGACATAAATTAATTCTTTAATTTTAAAGGACTATGAGTTATTGATAACAAGCCTACTATGAAACTAAGCATTCAACTATACTTTTGTTTAGTCTTTTGAACCTTCCTATTAAATGTACCAGTTTTTGTATATGATTAAATGTTTTATACAGTTTTGAGCGTTCCAGGTGACATCTATTAATTCTTTAATTTTAAAGGACTATGAGTTATTGATAACAAGCCTACTATGAAACTAAGCAGTCACCTATACTTCTGTGTAGTCTTTTGAACCTTCCTCTAAAATGTACCAGTTTTTGTACATTATTAGATGTTTTAAACAGTTTCTACCGTTCCAGGTGACATCTATTAATTCTTTAATTTTAGAGGACTATGAGTTATTGAAAACAAACCTACTATGAAATTAAGCATTCACTTATACTTCTGTGTAGTCTTTTGAACCTTCCTCTTAAATGTACCAGTTTTTGTATATTATTAGATGTTTTAAACATTTTTTAGCGTTCCAGGTGACATCTATTAATTCTTTAATTTTAGAGGATTATGAGTTATTGATAACAAGCATACTATGAAACTAAGCAGTCACCTATACTTCTGTGTATTCTTTTGAACTTTCCTCTAAAATATACCAGTTTTTGTATATTATTAGATATTTTAAACAGTTTCTACCGTTCCAGGTGACATCTATTAATTCTTTAATTTTAGAGGACTATGAGTTAGTGATAACAAGCCTACTATGAAACTAAGCATTCACCTATACTTATATGTATTCTTTTGAACCATCCTCTTAAATGTACCAGTTTTTGTATATTATTAGATATTTTAAACAGTTTCTACCGTTCCAGGTGACATCTATTAATTCTTTAATTTTAGAGGACTATGAGTTAGTGATAACAATCCTACTATGAAACTAAGCATTCACCTATACTTCTGTGTAGTCTTTTGAACCTTCCTCTTAAATGTACCAGTTTTTGTATATTATTAGATGGTTTAAACAGTTTCTACCGTTCCAGGTGACACCTATTAATTCTTTAATTTTAGAGGACTATGAGTTATTGATAACAAGCCTACTATGAAACTAAGCATTCACCTATACTTCTCTGTAGTCTTTTGAACCTTCCTCTTAAATGTACCAGTTTTTGTATATTATTTGATGTTTTAAACAGTTTTTAGCGTTCCAAGTGACATCTATTAATTCTTTAATTTTAGAGGACTACGAGTTATCTATAACAACCTTACTATGAAACTAAGCATTCACCTATACTTCTGTGTAGTCTTTTGAACCTTCCTCTTAAATGTACCAGTTTTTGTATATTATTAGATGTTTTAAACAGTTTTTAGCGTTCCAGGTGACATCTATTAATTCTTTAATTTTAGAGGACTATGAGTTATTGATAACAAGCCTACTATGAAACTAAGCAGTCACCTATACTTCTGTGTATTCTTTTGAACTTTCCTCTAAAATGTACCAGTTTTTGTATATTATTAGACGTTTTAAACAGTTTCTAGCATTCCAGGTGACATCTATCAATACTTTAATTTTAGAGGACTAATAGTTATTGATAACAAGCCTACTATGAAACTAAGCATTCACCTATACTTATATGTATTCTTTTGAACCATCCTCTTAAATGTACCAGTTTTTGTATATTATTAGATATTTTAAACAGTTTCTACCATTCCAGGTGACATCTATTAATTCTTTAATTTTAGAGGACTATGAGTTAGTGATAACAATCCTACTATGAAACTAAGCATTCACCTATACTTCTGTGTAGTCTTTTGAACCTTCCTCTTAAATGTACCAGTTTTTGTATATTATTAGATGGTTTAAACAGTTTCTACCGTTCCAGGTGACACCTATTAATTCTTTTATTTTAGAGGACTATGAGTTATTGATAACAAGCCTACTATGAAACTAAGCATTCACCTATACTTCTCTGTAGTCTTTTGAACCTTCCTCTTAAATGTACCAGTTTTTGTATATTATTAGATGGTTTAAACAGTTTCTACCGTTCCAGGTGACACCTATTAATTCTTTAATTTTAGAGGACTATGAGTTATTGATAACAAGCCTACTATGAAACTAAGCATTCACCTATACTTCTCTGTAGTCTTTTGAACCTTCCTCTTAAATGTACCAGTTTTTGTATATTATTTGATGTTTTAAACAGTTTTTAGCGTTCCAAGTGACATCTATTAATTCTTTAATTTTAGAGGACTACGAGTTATTGATAACAAACTTACTATGAAACTAAGCATTCACCTATACTTCTGTGTAGTCTTTTGAACCTTCCTCTTAAATGTACCAGTTTTTGTATATTATTAGATGTTTTAAACAGTTTTTAGCGTTCCAGGTGACATCTATTAATTCTTTAATTTTAAAGGACTACGAGTTATTGATAACAAACTTACTATGAAACTAAGCATTCACCTATACTTCTGTGTAGACTTTTGAACCTTCCTCTTAAATGTACCAGTTTTTGTATATTATTAGATGTTTTAAACAGTTTTTAGCGTTCCAGGTGACATCTATTAATTCTTTAATTTTAGAGGACTATGAGTTATTGATAACAAGCCTACTATGAAACTAAGCAGTCACCTATACTTCTGTGTATTCTTTTGAACTTTCCTCTAAAATGTACCAGTTTTTGTATATTATTAGATGTTTTAAACAGTTGTCTAGCATTCCAGGTGACATCTATCAATACTTTAATTTTAGAGGACTAATAGTTATTGATAGCAAGCCTACCATGAAACTAAGCATTCACCTATACTTATATGTATTCTTTTGAACCATCCTCTTAAATGTACCAGTTTTTGTATATTATTAGATGTTTTAAACAGTTTCTACCGTTCCAGGTGACATCTATCAATACTTTAATTTTAGAGGACTAATAGTTATTGATAACAAGCCTACTATGAAACTAAGCATTCACCTATACTTATATGTATTCTTTTGAACCATCCTCTTAAATGTACCAGTTTTTGTATATTATTAGATATTTTAAACAGTTTCTACCGATCCAGGTGACATGTATTAATTCTTTAATTTTAGAGGACTATGAGTTAGTGATAACAATCCTACTATGAAACTAAGCATTCACCTATACTTCTGTGTAGTCTTTTGCACCTTCCTCTTAAATGTACCAGTTTTTGTATATTATTAGATGGTTTAAACAGTTTCTACCGTTCCAGGTGACACCTATTAATTCTTTAATTTTAGAGGACTATGAGTTATTGATAACAAGCCTACTATGAAACTAAGCATTCACCTATACTTCTCTGTAGTCTTTTGAACCTTCCTCTTAAATTTACCAGTTTTTGTATATTATTTGATGTTTTAAACAGTTTTTAGCGTTCCAAGTGACATCTATTAATTCTTTAATTTTAGAGGACTACGAGTTATTGATAACAAACTTACTATGAAACTAAGCATTCACCTATACTTCTGTGTAGTCTTTTGAACCTTCCTCTTAAATGTACCAGTTTTTGTATATTATTAGATGTTTTAAACAGTTTTTAGCGTTCCAGGTGACATCTATTAATTCTTTAATTTTAGAGGACTATGAGTTATTGATAACAAGCCTACTATCAAACTAAGCAGTCACCTATACTTCTTTGTATTGTTTTGAACTTTCCTCTAAAATGTACCAGTTTTTGTATATTATTAGACGTTTTAAACAGTTTCTAGCATTCCAGGTGACATCTATCAATACTTTAATTTTAGAGGACTAATAGTTATTGATAGCAAGCCTACCATAAAACTAAGCATTCACCTATACTTATATGTATTCTTTTGAACCATCCTCTTAAATGTACCAGTTTTTGTATATTATTAGATGTTTTAAACAGTTTCTACCGTTCCAGGTGACATCTATTAATTCTTTAATTTTAGAGGACTATGAGTTAGTGATAACAATCCTACTATGAAACTAAGCATTCACCTATACTTCTGTGTAGTCTTTTGAACCTTCCTCTTAAATGTACCAGTTTTTGTATATTATTAGATGTTTTAAACAGTTTTTAGCGTTCCAGGTGACATCTATTATTTCTTTAATATTAGAGGACTATGAGTTATTGATAACAAGCCTACTATGAAACTAAGCAGTCACCTATACTTCTGTGTATTCTTTTGAACTTTCCTCTAAAATGTACCAGTTTTTGTATATTATTAGACGTTTTAAACAGTTTCTAGCATTCCAGGTGACATCTATCAATACTTTAATTTTAGAGGACTAATAGTTATTGATAACAAGCCTACTATGAAACTAAGCATTCACCTATACTTATATGTATTCTTTTGAACCATCCTCTTAAATGTACCAGTTTTTGTATATTATTAGATATTTTAAACAGTTTCTACCATTCCAGGTGACATCTATTAATTCTTTAATTTTAGAGGACTATGAGTTAGTGATAACAATTCTACTATGAAACTAAGCATTCACCTATACTTCTGTGTAGTCTTTTGAACCTTCCTCTTAAATGTACCAGTTTTTGTATATTATTAGATGGTTTAAACAGTTTCTACCGTTCCAGGTGACACCTATTAATTCTTTTATTTTAGAGGACTATGAGTTATTGATAACAAGCCTACTATGAAACTAAGCATTCACCTATACTTCTCTGTAGTCTTTTGAACCTTCCTCTTAAATGTACCAGTTTTTGTATATTATTTGATGTTTTAAACAGTTTTTAGCGTTCCAAGTGACATCTATTAATTCTTTAATTTTAGAGGACTACGAGTTATTGATAACAAACTTACTATGAAACTAAGCATTCACCTATACTTCTGTGTAGTCTTTTGAACCTTCCTCTTAAATGTACCAGTTTTTGTATATTATTAGATGTTTTAAACAGTTTTTAGCGTTCCAGGTGACATCTATTAATTATTTTATTTTAAAGGACTATGAGTTATTGATAACAAGACTACTATGAAAATAAGCATTCACCTATACTTCTGTTTAGTCTTTTGAACCTTCCTCTTAAATGTACCGGTTTTTGTATATTATTAGATGTTTTAAACAATTTTTAGCGTTCCAGGTGACATCTATTAATTCTTTAATTTTAAAGGACTATGAGTTATTGATAACAAGCCTACTATGAAAGTAAGCATTCACCTATACTTCTGTGTAATCTTTTGAACCTTCCTCTAAAATGTACCAGTTTTTGTACATTATTAGATGTTTTAAACAGTTTCTACCGTTCCAGGTGACATCTATTAATTCTTTAATTTTAGAGGACTATGAGTTATTGAAAACAAACCTACTATGAAATTAAGCATTCACTTATACTTCTGTGTAGTCTTTTGAACCTTCCTCTTAAATGTACCAGTTTTTGTATATTATTAGATGTTTTAAACAGTTTCTAGCGTTCCAGGTGACATCTATTAATTCTTTAATTTTATAGGATTATGAGTTATTGATAACAAGCATACTATGAAACTAAGCATTCACCTATACTTCTGTGTATTCTTTTGAACTTTCCTCTAAAATATACCAGTTTTTGTATATTATTAGATATTTTAAACAGTTTCTACCGTTCCAGATGACATCTATTAATTCTTTAATTTTAGAGGACTATGAGTTATTGATAACAATCCTACTACGAAACTAAGCATTCACCTATACTTCTGTGTAGTCTTTTGAACCTTCCTCTTTAATGTACCAGTTTTTGTATATTATTAGATGTTTTAAACAGTTTCTACCGTTCCAGGTGACATCTATTAATTCTTTAATTTTAGAGGACTATGAGTTATTGATAACAATCCTACTATGAAACTAAGCAGTCACCTATACTTCTTTGTAGTCTTTTGAACCTTCCTCTTAAATGTACCAGTTTTTGTATATTATTATATGTTTTAAACAGTTTCTACCATTCCAGGTGACATCTATTAATTCTTTAATTTAAGAGGACTATGAGTTAGTGATAACAAACCTACTATGAAACTAAGCATTCACCTATACTTCTGTGTAGTCTTTTGAACCTTCCTCTTAAATGTACCAGTTTTTGTATATTATTAGATATTTTAAACAGTTTCTACCGTTCCAGGTGACACCTATTAATTCTTTAATTTTAGAGTATTATGAGTTATTGATAACAAGCATACTATGAAACTAAGCAGTGACCTATACTTCTGTGTATTCTTTTGAACCTTCCTCTAAAATATACTAGTTTTTGTATATTATTAGATGTTTTAAACAGTTTCTAGCATTCCAGGTGACATATATCAATACTTTAATTTTAGAGGACTAATAGTTATTGATAACAAGCCTACTATGAAACTAAGCATTCACCTATACTTATATGTATTCTTTTGAACCATCCTCTTAAATGTACCAGTTTTTGTATATTATTAGATGTTTTAAACAGTTTCTACCATTCCAGGTGACATCTATTAATTCTTTAATTTTAGAGGACTATGAGTTATTGATAACAAGCATACTACGAAACTAAGCAGTCACCTATACTTCTGTGTATTCTTTTGAACTTTCCTCTAAAATATACTAGTTTTTGTATATTATTAGATGTTTTAAAAAGTTTCTAGCATTCCAGGTGACATATATCAATACTTTAATTTTAGAGGACTAATAACAAGCCTACTATGAAACTAAGCATTCACCTATACGTATATGTATTCTTTTGAACCATCCTCTTAAATGTACAGTTTTTGTATATTATTAGATGCTTTAACCAGTTTTTAGCGTTCCAGGTGACATAAATTAATTCTTTAATTTTAAAGGACTATGAGTTATTGATAACAAGCCTACTATGAAACTAAGCATTCACCTATACTTCTGTTTAGTCTTTTGAACCTTCCTCTTAAAATTACCAGTTTTTGTATATTATTAGATGTTTTATACAGTTTTTAGCGTTCCAGGTGACATCTATTAATTCTTTAATTTTAAAGGACTATGAGTTATTGATAGCAAGCCTACTATGAAACTAAGCATTCACCTATACTTATATGTATTCTTTTGAACCATTCTCTTAAAGGTACCAGTTTTTGTATATTATTAGATGTTTTAAACAGTTTCTACCGTTCCAGGTGACATCTATTAATTCTTTAATTTTAGAGGACTATGAGTTAGTGATAACAATCCTACTATGAAAATAAGCATTAACCTATACTTCTGTGTAGTCTTTTGAACCTTCCTCTTAAATGTACCAGTTTTTGTATATTATTAGATGTTTTAAACATTTTTTAGCGTTCCAGGTGACATCTATTAATTCTTTAATTTTAGAGGATTATGAGTTATTGATAACAAGCATACTATGAAACTAAGCAGTGACCTATACTTCTGTGTATTCTTTTGAACTTTCCTCTAAAATATACCAGTTTTTGTATATTATTAGATGTTTTAAACAGTTTCTAGCATTCCAGGTGACATATATCAATACTTTAATTTTAGAGGACCAATAGTTATTGATAACAAGCCTACTATGAAACTAAGCATTCACCTATACTTATATGTATTCTTTTGAACCATCATCTTAAATGTACCAGTTTTTGTATATTATTAGATGTTTTAAACAGTTTCTACCATTCCAGGTGACATCTATTAATTCTTTAATTTTAGAGGACTATGAGTTATTGATAACAAGCCTACTATGAAACTAAGCATTCACCTATACTTCTGTGTAGTCTTTTGAACCTTCCTCTTAAATGTACCAGTTTTTGTATATTATTAGATGTTTTAAACAGTTTTTAGCATTCCAGGTGACATCTATTAATTCTTTAATTTTAGAGGACTAATAGTTATTGATAACAAGCCTACTATGAAACTAAGCATTCACCTATACTTATATGTATTATTTTGAACCATCCTCTCAAATGTACCAGTTTTCGTATATTATTAGATGTTTTTAACAGTTTCTACCATTGCAGGTGACATCTATTAATTCTTTAATTTTAATGGACTATGAATTATTGATAACAAGCCTACTATGAAACTAAGCATTCACCTATAATTCTTTGTAGTCTTTTGAACCTTCCTCTTAAATGTACCAGTTTTTGTATATTATTAGATGTTTTAAGCAGTTTTTAGCGTTCCAGGTGACATCTATTAATTCTTTAATTTTAGAGGACTATGAGTTATTGATAACAAGCCTACTATGAAGCTAAACAGTCAACTATACTTCTGTGTATTCTTTTGAACTTTCCTCTAAAATGTAACATTTTTTTAATATTATTAGATGTTTTAAACAGTTTCTAGCATTCCAGGTGACATCTATCAATATTTTAATTTTAGAGGACTAATAGTTATTGATAACAAGCCTACTATGAAACTAAGCATTCACCTATAATTCTTTGTAGTATTTTGAACGTTCCTCTTAAATGTACCAGTTTTTTTATATTATTAGATGTTTTAAGCAGTTTTTAGCGTTCCAGGTGACATCTATTAATTCTTTAATTTTAGAGGACTATGAGTTATTGATAACAAGCCTACTATGAAGCTAAACAGTCACCTATACTTCTGTGTATTCTTTTGAACTTTCCTCTAAAATGTACCAGTTTTTGTATATTATTAGATGTTTTAAACAGTTTCTAGCATTCTAGATGACATCTATCAATACTTTAATTTTGGAGGACTAATAGTTATTGATAACAAGCCTACTATGAAACTAAGCATTCACCTATACTTATATGTATTCTTTTGAACCATCCTCTTAAGTGTACCAGTTTTTGTATATTATTAGATGTTTTAAACAGTTTCTACCATTCCAGGTGACATCTATTAATTCTTTAATTTTAGAGGACTATGAGTTATTGATAACAAGCCTACTATGAAACTAAGCATTCACCTATACTTCCGTGTAGTCTTTTGAACTTTCCTCTTAAATGTACCAGTTTTTGTATATTATTAGATGTTTTAAACAGTTTTTAGCGTTCCAGGTGACATCTATTAATTCTTTAATTTTAGAGGACTAATAGTTATTGATAACAAGCCTACTATGAAACTAAGCATTCACCTATACTTATATGTATTATTTTGAACCATCCTCTTAAATGTACCCGTTTTTGTATATTATTAGATGTTTTAAACAGTTTCTTCCGTTGCAGGTGACATCTATTAATTCTTTAATTTTAATGGATTATGAATTATTGATAACAAGCCTACTATGAAACTAAGCATTCACCTATAATTCTTTGTAGTCTTTTGGACCTTCCTCTTAAATGTACCAGGTTTTGTATATTATTAGATGTTTTAAGCAGTTTTTAGCTCCAGGTGACATCTATTAATTCTTTAATTTTAGAGGACTATGAGCTATTGATAACAAGCCTACTATGAAAATAAGCATTCACCTATACTTCTGTTTATTCTTTTGAACCATCATCTTAATTGTACCAGTTTTTCTATATTATTAAATGTTTAAAACAGTTTCTTGCGTTCCAGGTGACATCTATTAATTCATTAATTTTAGAGGACTATGTGTTATTGATAACAAGCCTACTATGAAACTAATCATTCACCTATACTTATATGTATTCTTTTGAACCATCCTCTTAAATGTACCAGTTTTTGTATATTATTAGATGTTTTAAACAGTTTCTACCGTTCCAGGTGACATCTATTAATTCTTTAATTTTAGAGGACTATGAGTTATTGAAAACAAACCTACTATGAAACTAAGCATTCACCTATACTTCTGTGTATTCTTTGAACTTTCCTCTAAAATATACAAGTTTTTGTATATTATTAGATGTTTTAAACAGTTTCTAGCATTCCATGTGACATCTATCAATTCTTTAATTTTAGAGAACTAATAGTTATTGATAACAAGCCTACTATGAAACTAAGCATTCACCTACACTTATATGTATTCTTTTGAACCATCCTCTTAAATGTACCAGTTTTGTATATTATTAGATTATTTAAACAGTTTCTACCATTCCAGGTGACATCTAATAATTCTTTAATTTTAGAGGACTATGAGTTATTGATAACAAGCCTACTATGAAACTAAGCATTCACCTATACTTCTGTGTAGTCTTTTGAACCTTCCTCTTAAATGTACCAGTTTTTAGCATTCCAGGTGACATCTATTAATTCTTTAATTTTAGAGGACTAATAGTTATTGATAACAAGCCTACTATGAAACTAAGCATTCACCTATACTTATATGTATTATTTTGAACCATCCTCTTAAATGTACCAGTTTTTTTATATTATTAGATGTTTTAAACAGTTACTACCGTTGCAGGTGACATCTATTAATTCTTTAATTTTAATGGACTATGAATTATTGATAACAAGCCTACTATGAAACTAAGCATTCACCTAAAATTATTTCTAGTCTTTTGAACCTTCCTCTTAAATGTACCAGTTTTTGTATATTATTAGATGTTTTAAGCAGTTTTTAGCGTTCCAGGTGACATCTATTAATTCTTTAATTTTAGAGGACTATGAGTTATTGATAACAAGCCTACTATGAAGCTAAACAGTCTACTATACTTCTGTGTATTCTTTTGAACTTTCCTCTAAAATGTACCATTTGTTTTAATATTATTAGATGTTTTAAACAGTTTCTAGCGTTCCAGGTGACATCTATCGATATTTTAATTTTAGAGGACTAATAGTTATTGATAACAAGCCTACTATGAAACTGAGCATTCACCTATACTTCTGTGTATTCTTTTGAACCATCATCTTAAATGTACCAGTTTTTGTATATTATTAAATGTTTAAAACAGTTTATTACGTTCCATGTGACATCTATTAATTCATTAATTTTAGAGGACTATGAGTTATTGATAACAAGCCTACTATGAAACTAAGTATTCACCTATACTTCTGTGTAGTGTTTTGAACCTTCCTCTTAAATGTACCAGTTTTTGTATATTATTAGATGTTTTAAACAATTTTTAGCGTTCCAGGTGACATCTATTAATTCTTTAATTTTAGAGGACTATGAGTTATTGATAACAAGCCTACTATGAAGCTAAACAGTCTACTATACTTCTGTGTATTCTTTTGAACTTTCCTCTAAAATGTACCATTTTTTTTAATATTATTAGATGTTTTAAACAGTTTCTAGCGTTCCAGGTGACATCTATCGATATTTTAATTTTAGAGGACTAATAGTTATTGATAACAAGCCTACTATGAAACTGAGCATTCACCTATACTTCTGTGTATTCTTTTGAACCATCATCTTAAATGTACCAGTTTTTGTATATTATTAAATGTTTAAAACAGTTTATTGCGTTCCATGTGACATCTATTAATTCATTAATTTTAGAGGACTATGAGTTATTGATAACAAGCCTACTATGAAACTAAGTATTCACCTATACTTCTGTGTAGTGTTTTGAACCTTCCTCTTAAATGTACCAGTTTTTGTATATTATTAGATGTTTTAAACAGTTTCTACCATTCCAGGTGACATCTAATAATTCTTTAATTTTAGAGGACTATGAGTTATTGATAACAAGCCTACTATGAAACTAAGCATTCACCTATACTTCTGTGTAGTCTTTTGAACCTTCCTCTTAAATGTACCAGTTTTTAGCATTCCAGGTGACATCTATTAATTCTTTAATTTTAGAGGACTAATAGTTATTGATAACAAGCCTACTATGAAACTAAGCATTCACCTATACTTATATGTATTATTTTGAACCATCCTCTTAAATGTACCAGTTTTTTTATATTATTAGATGTTTTAAACAGTTACTACCGTTGCAGGTGACATCTATTAATTCTTTAATTTTAATGGACTATGAATTATTGATAACAAGCCTACTATGAAACTAAGCATTCACCTAAAATTCTTTCTAGTCTTTTGAACCTTCCTCTTAAATGTACCAGTTTTTGTATATTATTAGATGTTTTAAGCAGTTTTTAGCGTTCCAGGTGACATCTATTAATTCTTTAATTTTAGAGGACTATGAGTTATTGATAACAAGCCTACTATGAAGCTAAACAGTCTACTATACTTCTGTGTATTCTTTTGAACTTTCCTCTAAAATGTACCATTTTTTTTAATATTATTAGATGTTTTAAACAGTTTCTAGCGTTCCAGGTGACATCTATCGATATTTTAAATATAGAGGACTAATAGTTATTGATAACAAGCCTACTATGAAACTAAGCATTCACATATACTTCTGTGTATTCTTTTGAACCATCATCTTAAATGTACCAGTTTTTGTATATTATTATATGTTTAAAAAAGTTTATTGCGTTCCATGTGACATCTATTAATTCATTAATTTTAGAGGACTATGAGTTATTGATAACAAGCCTACTATGAAACTAAACATTGACCTATACTTATATGTATTCTTTTGAACCATCCTCTTAAATGTACCAGTTTTTGTATATTATTAGATGTTTTAAACAGTTTCAAACATTCCAGGTGACATCTAATAATTCTTTAATTTTAGAGGACTATGAGTTATTGATAACAAGCCTACTATGAAACTAAGCATTCACCTATACTTCTATGTAGTCTTTTGAACCTTCCTCTTAAATGTACCAGTTTTTGTATATTATTAGATGTTTTAAACAGTTTTTAGCATTCCAGGTGACATCTATTAATTCTTTAATTTTAGAGGACTAATAGTTATTGATAACAAGCCTACTATGAAACTAAGCATTCATCTATACTTATATGTATTATTTTGAACCATCCTCTTAAATGTATCAGTTTTTTTATATTATTAGATGCTTTAAACAGTTATTACCATTCCAGGTGACATCTAATAATTCTTTAATTTTAGAGGACTATGAGTTATTGATAACAATCCTACTATGAAACTAAGCATTCACCTATAATTCTTTGTAGTCTTTTGAACCTTCCTCTTAAATGTACCAGTTTTTGTATATTATTAGATGTTTTAAACAGTTTTTAGCATTCCAGGTGACATCTATTAATTCTTTAATTTTAGAGGACTAATAGTTATTGATAACAAGCCTACTATGAAACTAAGCATTCACCTATACTTCTGTGTAGTGTTTTGAACCTTCCTCTTAAATGTACCAGTTTTTCTATATTATTAGATGTTTTAAACAGTTTTAAGCGTTCCAGGTGACATCTATTAATTCTTTAATTTTAGAGGACTATGAGTTATTGATAACAAGCCTACTATGAAACTAAGCAGTCACCTATACTCCTGTGTATTCTTTTTAACTTTCCTCTAAAATATACCAGTTTTTGTATATTATTAGATGTTTTAAACAGTTTCTAGCATTCCAGGTGACATCTATCAATACTTTAATTTTGGAGGACTAATAGTTATTGATAACAAGCCTACTATGAAACTAAGCATTCACCTATACTTATATGTATTCTTTTGAACCATCCTCTTAAGTATACCAGTTTTTGTATATTATTAGATGTTTTAAACAGTTTCTACCATTCCAGGTGACATCTATTAATTCTTTAATATTAGAGGACTATGAGTTATTGATAACAAGCCTACTATGAAACTAAGCATTCACCTATACTTCTGTGTAGTCTTTTGAACTTTCCTCTTAAATGTACCAGTTTTTGTATATTATCAGATGTTTTAAAAGTTTTTAGCGTTCCAGGTGACATCTATTAATTCTTTAATTTTAGAGGACTAATAGTTATTGATAACAAGCCTACTATGAAACTAAGCATTCACCTATACTTATATGTATTATTTTGAACCATCCTCTTAAATGTACCAGTTTTTGTATATTATTAGATGTTCTACACAGTTTCTACCGTTGCAGGTGACATCTATTAATTCTTTAATTTTAATGGACTATGGATTATTGATAACAAGCCTACTATGAAACTAAGCATTCACCTATAATTCTTTGTAGTCTTTTGGACCTTCCTCTTAAATGTACCAGGTTTTTTATATTATTAGATGTTTTAAGCAGTTTTATAGTTCCAGGTGACATCTATTAATTCTTTAATTTTAGAGGACTATGAGTTATTGATAACAAGCCTACTATGAAACTAAGCATTCACCTATACTTTTGTTTATTCTTTTTAACCATCATATTAAATGTACAAGTTTTTCAATATTATTAAATGTTTAAAACAGTTTCTTGCGTTCCAGGTGACATCTATTAATTCATTAATTTTAGAGGACTATGAGTTATTGATAACAAGCCTACTATGAAACTAAGCATTCACCTATACTTATATGTATTATTTTGAACCATCCTCTTAAATGTACCAGTTTTTTTATATTATTAGATGTTTTAAGCAATTTTTAGCGTTCCAGGTGACATCTATTAATTCTATAATTTTAGAGGACTATGAGTTATTGATAACAAGCCTACTATGAAGCTAAAAAATCACCTATACTTTTGTGTATTCTTTTGAACTTTCCTCTAAAATGTACCATTTTTTTTTTAATATTATTAGATGTTTTAAACAGTTTCTAGCGTTCCAGGTGATATCTATCAATATTTTAATTTTAGAGGACTATTAGTTATTGATAACAAGCCTACTATGAAACTAAGCATTCACCTATACTTCTGTGTATTCTTTTGAACCATCATCTTAAATGTACCAGTTTTTCTATATTATTAAATGTTTAAAACAGTTTCTTGCGTTCCATGTGACATCTATTAATTCATTAATTTTAGAGGACTATGAGTGATTCATAACAAGCCTACTATGAAACTAAGCATTCACCTATACTTCTGTGTAGTGTTTTGAACCTTCCTCTTAAATGTACCAGTTTTTGTATATTATTAGATGTTTTAAACAGTTTTTAGCGTTCCAGGTGACATCTATTAATTCTTTAATTTTAGAAGACTATGAGTTATTGATAACAAGCCTACTATGAAACTAAGCAGTCACCTATAATTCTTTGTAGTCTTCTTAACCTTCCTCTTAAATGTACCAATTTTTTTATATTATTAGATGTTTTAAGCAGTTTTTAGCGTTCCAGGTGACATCTATTAATTCTTTAATTTTAGAGGACTAATAGTTATTGATAACAAACCTACTATGAAACTAAGCATTCACCTATAATTCTTTGTAGTCTTTTGAACCTTCCTCTTAAATGTACCAGTTTTTGTATATTATTAGATGTTTTAAACAGTTTTTAGCATTCCAGGTGACATCTATTAATTCTTTAATTTTAGAGGACTAATAGTTATTGATAACAAGCCTACTATGAAACTAAGCATTCACCTATACTTCTGTGTAGTGTTTTGAACCTTCCTCTTAAATGTACCAGTTTTTCTATATTATTAGATGTTTTAAACAGTTTTTAGCGTTCCAGGTGACATCTATTAATTCTTTAATTTTATAGGACTATGAGTTATTGATAACAAGCCTACTATGAAACTAAGCAGTCACCTATACTCCTGTGTATTCTTTTTAACTTTCCTCTAAAATATACCAGTTTTTGTATATTATTAGATGTTTTAAACAGTTTCTAGCATTCCAGGTGACATCTATCAATACTTTAATTTTGGAGGACTAATAGTTATTGATAACAAGCCTACTATGAAACTAAGCATTCACCTATACTTATATGTATTCTTTTGAACCATCCTCTTAAGTATACCAGTTTTTGTATATTATTAGATGTTTTAAACAGTTTCTACCATTCCAGGTGACATCTATTAATTCTTTAATATTAGAGGACTATGAGTTATTGATAACAAGCCTACTATGAAACTAAGCATTCACCTATACTTCTGTGTAGTCTTTTGAACTTTCCTCTTAAATGTACCAGTTTTTGTATATTATCAGATGTTTTAAAAGTTTTTAGCGTTCCAGGTGACATCTATTAATTCTTTAATTTTAGAGGACTAATAGTTATTGATAACAAGCCTACTATGAAACTAAGCATTCACCTATACTTATATGTATTATTTTGAACCATCCTCTTAAATGTACCAGTTTTTGTATATTATTAGATGTTCTACACAGTTTCTACCGTTGCAGGTGACATCTATTAATTCTTTAATTTTAATGGACTATGGATTATTGATAACAAGCCTACTATGAAACTAAGCATTCACCTATAATTCTTTGTAGTCTTTTGGACCTTCCTCTTAAATGTACCAGGTTTTTTATATTATTAGATGTTTTAAGCAGTTTTATAGTTCCAGGTGACATCTATTAATTCTTTAATTTTAGAGGACTATGAGCTATTGATAACAAGCCTACTATGAAACTAAGCATTCACCTATACTTTTGTTTATTCTTTTTAACCATCATATTAAATGTACAAGTTTTTCAATATTATTAAATGTTTAAAACAGTTTCTTGCGTTCCAGGTGACATCTATTAATTCATTAATTTTAGAGGACTATGAGTTATTGATAACAAGCCTACTATGAAACTAAGCATTCACCTATACTTATATGTATTCTTTTGAACCATCCTCTTAAATGTACCAGTTTTTGTATATTATTAGATGTTTTAAACAGTTTCTACCGTTCCAGGTGACATCTATTAATTCTTTAATTTTAGAGGACTATGAGTTATTGAAAACAAACCTACTATGAAAGTAAGCATTCACCTATACTTCTGTGTAGTCTTTTAAACCTTCCTCTTAAAGTACCAGTTTTTGTATATTATTAGATGTTTTCAAAAAAATTTAGCGTTCCAGGTGACATATGTTAATTCTTTAATTTTAGAGGACTAATAGTTATTGATAACAAGCCTACTATGAAACTAAGCATTCACCTATACTTATATGTATTCTTTTGAACCATCCTCTTAAATGTACCAGTTTTTGTATATTATTAGATGTTTTAAAAAGTTTCTACCGTTCCAGGTGACATCTATTAATTCTTTAATTTTAATGGACTATGAATTATTGATAACAAGCCTACTATGAAACTAAGCATTCACCTATAATTCTTTGTAGTCTTTTAAACCTTCCTCTTAAATGTACCAGTTTTTGTATATTATTAGATGTTTTAAGCAGTTTTTAGCGTTCCAGGTGAAATCTATTAATTCTTTAATTTTAGAGGACTATGAGTTATTGATAACAAGCCTACTATGAAGCTAAACAATCACCTATACTTTTGTGTATTCTTTTGAACTTTCCTCTAAAATGTACCATTTTTTTTAAATATTATTAGATGTTTTAAACAGTTTCTAGCGTTCTAGGTGACATCTATCAATATTTTAATTTTAGAGGACTAATAGTTATTGATAACAAGCCTACTATGAAACTAAGCATTCACCTATACTTATGTGTATTGTTTTGAACCATCATCTTAAATTTACCAGTTTTTGTATATTATTAAATGTTTAAAACAGTTTCTTGCATTCCATGTGACATCTATTAGTTCATTAATTTTAGAGGACTATGAGTTATTGATAACATGCCTACTATGAAACTAAGCATTCACCTATACTTCTGTGTAGTGTTTTGAACCTTCCTCTTAGATGTACCAGTTTTTGTATATTATTAGATGTTTTAAACAGTTTTTAGCGTTCCAGGTGACATCTATTAATTCTTTAATTTTAGAGGACTATGAGTTATTGATAACAAGCCTACTATGAAACTAAGCATTCACCTATACTTATATGTATTCTTTTGAACCATCCTCTTAAATGTACCCGTTTTTGTATATTATTAGATGTTTTAAACAGTTTCTACCGTTGCAGGTGACATCTATTAATTCTTTAATTTTAATGGGCTATGAATTATTGATAACAAGCCTACTATGAAACTAAGCATTCACCTATAATTCTTTGTAGTCTTCTTAACCTTCCTCTTAAATGTACCAATTTTTTTATATTATTAGATGTTTTAAGCAGTTTTTAGCGTTCCAGGTGACATCTATTAATTCTTTAATTTTAGAGGACTATGAGCTATTGATAACAAGCTTACTATGAAACTAAGCATTCACCTATACTTCTGTGTTTTATTTTGAACCATCATCTTAAATGTGCCAGTTTTTCTATATTATTAAATGTTTAAAACAGTTTCTTGCGTTCCAGGTGACATCTATTAATTCAATAATTTTAGAGGACTATGAGTTATTGATAACAAGCCTACTATGAAACTAAGCATTCACCTATACTTATATGTATTCTTTTGAACCATCCTCTTAAATGTACCAGTTTTTGTATATTATTAGATGTTTTAAACAGTTTCTACCATTCCAGGTGACATCTATTAATTCTTTAATTTTAGAGGACTATGAGTTATTGAAAACGAACCTACTATGAAACTAAGCATTCACCTATACTTCTGTGTAGTCTTTTAAACCTTCATCTTAAATGTACCAGTTTTTGTATATTATTAGATGTATTCAACAATTTTTAGCGTTCCAGGTGACATATGTTAATTCTTTAATTTTAGAGGACTAATAGTTATTGATAACAATCTTACTATGAAACTAAGCATTCACCTATACTTATATGTATTATTTTGAACCATCCTCTTAAATGTACCAGTTTTTTTTATATTATTAGATGTTTTAAACAGTTACTACCGTTGCAGGTGACATCTATTAATTCTTTAATTTTAATGGACTATGAATTATTGATAACAAGCCTACTATGAAACTAAGCATTCACCTAAAATTCTTTGTAGTCTTTTGAACCTTCCTCTTAAATGTACCAGTTTTTGTATATTATTAGATGTTTTAAGCAATTTTTAGCGTTCCAGGTGACATCTATTAATTCTATAATTTTAGAGGACTATGAGTTATTGATAACAAGCCTACTATGAAGCTAAAAAATCACCTATACTTCTGTGTATTCTTTTGAACTTTCCTCTAAAATGTACCATTTTTTTTTTAATATTATTAGATGTTTTAAACAGTTTCTAGCGTTCCAGGTGATATCTATCAATATTTTAATTTTAGAGGACTATTAGTTATTGATAACAAGCCTACTATGAAACTAAGCATTCACCTATACTTCTGTGTATTCTTTTGAACCATCATCTTAAATGTACCAGTTTTTCTATATTATTAAATGTTTAAAACAGTTTCTTGCGTTCCATGTGACATCTATTAATTCATTAATTTTAGAGGACTATGAGTGATTCATAACAAGCCTACTATGAAACTAAGCATTCACCTATACTTCTGTGTAGTGTTTTGAACCTTCCTCTTAAATGTACCAGTTTTTGTATATTATTAGATGTTTTAAACAGTTTTTAGCGTTCCAGGTGACATCTATTAATTCTTTAATTTTAGAAGACTATGAGTTATTGATAACAAGCCTACTATGAAACTAAGCAGTCACCTATAATTCTTTGTAGTCTTCTTAACCTTCCTCTTAAATGTACCAATTTTTTTATATTATTAGATGTTTTAAGCAGTTTTTAGCGTTCCAGGTGACATCTATTAATTCTTTAATTTTAGAGGACTATGAGCTATTGATAACAAGCTTACTATGAAACTAAGCATTCACCTATACTTCTGTGTTTTATTTTGAACCATCATCTTAAATGTGCCAGTTTTTCTATATTATTAAATGTTTAAAACAGTTTCTTGCGTTCCAGGTGACATCTATTAATTCAATAATTTTAGAGGACTATGAGTTATTGATAACAAGCCTACTATGAAACTAAGCATTCACCTATACTTATATGTATTCTTTTGAACCATCCTCTTAAATGTACCAGTTTTTGTATATTATTAGATGTTTTAAACAGTTTCTACCATTCCAGGTGACATCTATTAATTCTTTAATTTTAGAGGACTATGAGTTATTGAAAACAAACCTACTATGAAAGTAAGCATTCACCTATACTTCTGTGTAGTCTTTTAAACCTTCCTCTTAAAGTACCAGTTTTTGTATATTATTAGATGTTTTCAAAAAAATTTAGCGTTCCAGGTGACATATGTTAATTCTTTAATTTTAGAGGACTAATAGTTATTGATAACAAGCCTACTATGAAACTAAGCATTCACCTATACTTATATGTATTCTTTTGAACCATCCTCTTAAATGTACCAGTTTTTGTATATTATTAGATGTTTTAAAAAGTTTCTACCGTTCCAGGTGACATCTATTAATTCTTTAATTTTACAGGACTATGAGTTATTGAAAACAAACCTACTATGAAACTAAGCATTCACCTATACTTATGTGTAGTCTTTTAAACCTTCCTCTTAAATGTACCAGTTTTTGTATATTATTATGTGTTTTAAACAATTTTTAGCGTTCCAGGTGACATATGTTAATTCTTTAATTTTAGAGGACTATATGTTATTGATAACAAGCCTACTATGAAACTAAGCAGTCACCTATACTTCTGTGTATTCTTTTGAACTTTCCTCTAAAATATACCAGTTTTTGTATATTATTAGATGTTTTAAACAGTTTCTAGCATTCCAGGTGACATCTATCAATACTTTAATTTTAGAGGACTAAAAGTTATTGATAACAAGCCTACTATGAAACTAAGCATTCACCTATACTTATATGTATTCTTTTGAACCATCCTCTTAAATGTACCAGTTTTTGTATATTATTAGATGTTTTAAACAGTTTCTACCATTCCAGGTGACATCTAATAATTCTTTAATTTTAGAGGACTATGAGTTATTGATAACAAGCCTACTATGAAACTAAGCATTCACCTATACTTCTGTGTAGTCTTTTGAACCTTCCTCTTAAATGTACCAGTTTTTAGCATTCCAGGTGACATCTATTAATTCTTTAATTTTAGAGGACTAATAGTTATTGATAACAAGCCTACTATGAAACTAAGCATTCACCTATACTTATATGTATTATTTTGAACCATCCTCTTAAATGTACCAGTTTTTTTATATTATTAGATGTTTTAAACAGTTACTACCGTTGCAGGTGACATCTATTAATTCTTTAATTTTAATGGACTATGAATTATTGATAACAAGCCTACTATGAAACTAAGCATTCACCTAAAATTCTTTGTAGTCTTTTGAACCTTCCTCTTAAATGTACCAGTTTTTGTATATTATTAGATGTTTTAAGCAATTTTTAGCGTTCCAGGTGACATCTATTAATTCTATAATTTTAGAGGACTATGAGTTATTGATAACAAGCCTACTATGAAGCTAAAAAATCACCTATACTTCTGTGTATTCTTTTGAACTTTCCTCTAAAATGTACCATTTTTTTTTAATATTATTAGATGTTTTAAACAGTTTCTAGCGTTCCAGGTGATATCTATCAATATTTTAATTTTAGAGGACTATTAGTTATTGATAACAAGCCTACTATGAAACTAAGCATTCACCTATACTTCTGTGTATTCTTTTGAACCATCATCTTAAATGTACCAGTTTTTCTATATTATTAAATGTTTAAAACAGTTTCTTGCGTTCCATGTGACATCTATTAATTCATTAATTTTAGAGGACTATGAGTGATTCATAACAAGCCTACTATGAAACTAAGCATTTACCTATACTTCTGTGTAGTGTTTTGAACCTTCCTCTTAAATGTACCAGTTTTTGTATATTATTAGATGTTTTAAACAGTTTTTAGCGTTCCAGGTGACATCTATTAATTCTTTAATTTTAGAAGACTATGAGTTATTGATAACAAGCCTACTATGAAACTAAGCAGTCACCTATACTCCTGTGTATTCTTTTGAACTTTCCTCTAAAATATACCAGTTTTTCTATATTATTAGATGTTTTAAACAGTTTCTAGCATTCCATGTGACATCTATCAATACTTTAATTTTGGAGGACTAATAGTTATTGATAACAAGCCTACTATGAAACTAAGCATTCACCTATACTTATATGTATTCTTTTGAACCATCCTCTTAAGTATACCAGTTTTTGTATATTATTAGATGTTTTAAATAGTTTCTACCATTCCAGGTGACATCTATTAATTCTTTAATTTTAGAGGACTATGAGTTATTGATAACAAGCCTACTATGAAACTAAGCATTCACCTATACTTCTGTGTAGTCTTTTGAACCTTCCTCTTAATTGTACAAGTTTTTGTATATTATTAGATGTTTTAAACAGTTTTTATCATTCCAGGTGACATCTATTAATTCTTTAATTTTAGAGGACTAATAGTTATTGATAACAAGCCTACTATGAAACTAAGCATTCACCTATACTTATATGTATTATTTTGAACCATCCTCTTAAATGTACCAGTTTTTGTATATTACTAGATGTTTTAAATAGTTTCTACCTTTGCAGGTGACATCTATTAATTCTTAAATTTTAATGGACTATGAATTATTGATAACAAGCCTACTATGAAACTAAGCATTCACCTATAATTCTTTGTAGTCTTTTGGACCTTCCTCTTAAATGTACCAGGTTTTGTATATTATTAGATGTTTTAAGCAGTTTTTAGCGTTCCAGGTGACATCTATTAATTCTTTAATTTTAGAGGACTATGAGCTATTGATAACAAGCCTACTATGAAACTAAGCATTCACCTATACTTTTGTTTATTCATTTGAACCATCATATTAAATGTACCAGTTTTTCTATATTATTAAATGTTTAAAACAGTTTCTTGTGCTCCAGGTGACATCTATTAATTCATCAATTTTAGAGGACTATGAGTTATTGATAACAAGCCTACTATGAAACTAAGCTTTCACCTATATTTATATGTATTATTTTGAACCATCCTCTTAAATGTACCAGTTTTTGTATATTATTAGATTTTTTAAACAGTTTCTACCGTTCCAGGTGACATCTATTAATTCTTTAATTTTAGAGGACTATGAGTTATTGAAAAAAAACCTACTATGAAACTAAGCATTCACCTATACTTCTGTGTAGTCTTTTAAACCTTCCTCTTAAATGTACCAATTTTTGTATATTATTAGATGTTTTCAACAATTTTTAGCGTTCCAGGTGACATATTTTAATTCTTTAATTTTAGAGGACTATATGTTATTGATAACAAGCCTACTATGAAACTAAGCAGTCACCTATACTTCTGTGTATTCTTTGAACTTTCCTTAAAATATACAAGTTTTTGTATATTATTAGATGTTTTAAACAGTTTCTAGCATTCCAGGTGACATCTATCAATTCTTTAATTTTAGAGAACTAATAGTTATTGATAACAAGCCTACTATGAAACTAAGAATTCACCTATACTTATATGTATTCTTTTGAACCATCCTCTTAAATGTACCAGTTTTTGTATATTATAAGATGTTTTAAACAGTTTCTACCATTCCAGGTGACATCTAATAATTCTTTAATTTTAGAGGACTATGAGTTATTAATAACAAGCCTACTATGAAACTAAGCATTTACCTATACTTCTGTGTAGTCTTTTGAACCTTCCTCTTAATTGTACTAGTTTTTGTATATTATTAGATGTTTTAAACAGTTTTTATCATTCCAGGTGACATCTATTAATTCTTTAATTTTAGAGGACTAATAGTTATTGATAACAAGCCTACTATGAAACTAAGCATTCACCTATACTTATATGTATTATTTTGAACCATCCTCTTAAATGTACCAGTTTTCGTATATTATTAGATGTTTTAAATAGTTTCTACCATTGCAGGTGACATCTATTAATTCTTTAATTTTAATGGACTATGAATTATTGATAACAAGCCTACTATGAAACTAAGCATTCACCTACAATTCTTTGTAGTCTTTTGAACCTTCCTCTTAAAGGTACCAGTTTTTGTATATTATTAGATATTTTAAGCAGTTTTTAGCGTTCCAGGTGAAATCTATTAATTCTTTAATTTTAGAGGACTATGAGTTATTGATAACAAGCCTACTATGAAGCTAAACAATCACCTATACTTTTGTGTATTCTTTTGAACTTTCCTCTAAAATATACCTATTTTTATATATTATTAGATGTTTTAAACAGTTTCTAGCATTCCAGGTGACATCTATCAATACTTTAGTTTTAGAGGACCAATAGTTATTGATAACAAGCCTACTATGAAACTAAGCATTCACCTATACTTATATGTATTCTTTTGAACCATCATCTTAAATGTACCAGTTTTTGTATATTATTAGATGTTTTAAACAGTTTCTACCATTCCAGGTGACATCTAATAATTATTTAATTTCAGAGGACTATGAGTTATTGATAACAAGCCTACTATGAAACTAAGCATTCACCTATACTTTTGTGTAGTCTTTTAAACCTCCCTCTTAAATTTACCAGTTTTTGTATATTATTAGATGTTTGAAACAATTTTTAGCGTTCCAGGTGACATATGTTAATTCTTTAATTTTAGAGGACTATATGTTATTGATAACAAGCCTACTATGAAACTAAGCAGTCACCTATACTTATATGTATTATTTTGAACCATCCTCTTAAATGTACCAGTTTTCCTATATTATTAGATGTTTTTAACAGTTTCTACCATTGCAGGTGACATCTATTAATTCTTTAATTTTAATGGACTATGAATTATTGATAACAAGCCTACTATGAAACTAAGCATTCACCTATAATTCTTTGTAGTCTTTTGAACCTTCCTCTTAAAGGTACCAGTTTTTGTATATTATTAGATGTTTTAAGCAGTTTTTAGCGTTCCAGGTGAAATCTATTAATTCTTTAATTTTAGAGGACTATGAGTTATTGATAACAAGCCTACTATGAAGCTAAACAATCACCTATACTTTTGTGTATTCTTTTGAACTTTCCTCTAAAATGTACCATTTTTTTAAATATTATTAGATGTTTTAAACAGTTTCTAGCGTTCTAGGTGACATCTATCAATATTTTAATTTTAGAGGACTAATAGTTATTGATAACAAGCCTACTATGAAACTAAGCATTCACCTATACTTCTGTGTATTGTTTTGAACCATCATCTTAAATGTACCAGTTTTTGTATATTGTTAAATGTTTAAAACAGTTTCTTGCGTTCCATGTGACATCTATTAGTTCATTAATTTTAGAGGACTATGAGTTATTGATAACATGCCTACTATGAAACTAAGCATTCACCTATACTTCTGTGTAGTGTTTTGAACCTTCCTCTTAGATGTACCAGTTTTTGTATATTATTAGATGTTTTAAACAGTTTTTAGCATTCCAGGTGACATCTATTAATTCTTTAATTTTAGAGGACTATGAGTTATTGATAACAAGCCTACTATGAAACTAAGCATTCACCTATACTTATATGTAGTGTTTTGAACCTTCCTCTTAAATGTACCAGTTTTTGTATATTATTAGATGTTTTAAGCAGTTTTTAGCGTTCCAGGTGACATCTATTAATTCTTTAATTTTAGAGGACTATGAGTTATTGATAACAAGCCTACTATGAAACTAAGCATTCACCTATACTTATATGTATTCTTTTGAACCATCCTCTTAAATGTACCCGTTTTTGTATATTATTAGATGTTTTGAACAGTTTCTACCGTTGCAGGTGACATCTATTAATTCTTTAATTTTAATGGGCTATGAATTATTGATAACAAGCCTACTATGAAACTAAGCATTCACCTATAATTCTTTGTAGTCTTCTTAACCTTCCTCTTAAATGTACCAATTTTTTTATATTATTAGATGTTTTAAGCAGTTTTTAGCGTTCCAGGTGACATCTATTAATTCTTTAATTTTAGAGGACTATGAGCTATTGATAACAAGCTTACTATGAAACTAAGCATTCACCTATACTTCTGTGTTTTATTTTGAACCATCATCTTAAATGTGCCAGTTTTTCTATATTATTAAATGTTTAAAACAGTTTCTTGCGTTCCAGGTGACATCTATTAATTCAATAATTTTAGAGGACTATGAGTTATTGATAACAAGCCTACTATGAAACTAAGCATTCACCTATACTTATATGTATTCTTTTGAACCATCCTCTTAAATGTACCAGTTTTTGTATATTATTAGATGTTTTAAACAGTTTCTACCATTCCAGGTGACATCTATTAATTCTTTAATTTTAGAGGACTATGAGTTATTGAAAACAAACCTACTATGAAAGTAAGCATTCACCTATACTTCTGTGTAGTCTTTTAAACCTTCCTCTTAAAGTACCAGTTTTTGTATATTATTAGATGTTTTCAAAAAAATTTAGTGTTCCAGGTGACATATGTTAATTCTTTAATTTTAGAGGACTAATAGTTATTGATAACAAGCCTACTATGAAACTAAGCATTCACCTATACTTATATGTATTCTTTTGAACCATCCTCTTAAATGTACCAGTTTTTGTATATTATTAGATGTTTTAAAAAGTTTCTACCGTTCCAGATGACATCTATTAATTCTTTAATTTTACAGGACTATGAGTTATTGAAAACAAACCTACTATGAAACTAAGCATTCACCTATACTTATGTGTAGTCTTTTAAACCTTCCTCTTAAATGTACCAGTTTTTGTATATTATTATGTGTTTTAAACAATTTTTAGCGTTCCAGGTGACATATGTTAATTCTTTAATTTTAGAGGACTATATGTTATTGATAACAAGCCTACTATGAAACTAAGCAGTCACCTATACTTCTGTGTATTCTTTTGAACTTTCCTCTAAAATATACCAGTTTTTGTATATTATTAGATGTTTTAAACAGTTTCTAGCATTCCAGGTGACATCTATCAATACTTTAATTTTAGAGGACTAATAGTTATTGATAACAAGCCTACTATGAAACTAAGCATTCACCTATACTTATTTGTATTCTTTTGAACCATCCTCTTAAATGTACCCGTTTTTGTATATTATTAGATGTTTTAAACAGTTTCTACTGTTGCAGGTGACATCTATTAATTCTTTAATTTTAATGGGCTATAAATTATTGATAACAAGCCTACTATGAAACTATGCATTCACCTATAATTCTTTCTAGGCTTTCTAACCTTCCTCTTATATGTACCAATTTTTTTATATTATTAGATGTTTTAAGCAGTTTTTAGCGTTCCAGGTGACATCTATTAATTCTTTAATTTTAGAGGACTATGTGCTATTGATAACAAGCCTACTATGAATCTAAGCATTCACCTATACTTCTGTGTTTTCTTTTGGACCATCATCTTAAATGTGCCAGTTTTTCTATATTATTAAATGTTTAAAACAGTTTCTTGCGTTCCAGGTGACATCTATTAATTCATTAATTTTAGAGGACTATGAGTTTTGATAACAAGCCTACTATGAAACTAAGCATTCACCTATACTTATATGTATTATTTTGAACTATCCTCTTAAATGTACCAGTTTTTGTATATTATTAGATGTTTTAAACAGTTTCTATCGATCCAGGTGACATCTATTAATTCTTTAATTTTAGAGGACTATGAGTTATTGCAAACAAACTTACTATCAAACTAAGCATTCACCTATACTTATGTGTAGTCTTTTAAACCTTCCTCTTAAATGTACCAGTTTTTATATATTATTATGTGTTTTAAACAATTTTTAGCGTTCCAGGTGACATATGTTAATTCTTTAATTTTAGAGGACTATATGTTATTGATAACAAGCCTACTATGAAACTAAGCAGTCACCTATACTTCTGTGTATTCTTTTGAACTTTCCTCTAAAATATACCAGTTTTTGTATATTATTAGATGTTTTAAACAGTTTCTAGCATTCCAGGTGACATCTATCAATACTTTAATTTTAGAGGACTAATAGTTATTGATAACAAGCCTACTATGAAACTAAGCATTCACCTATACTTATTTGTATTCTTTTGAACCATCCTCTTAAATGTACCATTTTTTGTATATTATTAGATGTTTTAAACAGTTTCTACCATTCCAGGTGACATCTAATAATTCTTTAATTTTAGAGGACTATGAGCTATTGATAACAAGCCTACTATGAAACTAAACATTCACCTATACTTTTGTGTTTTCTTTTGAACCATCATCTTAAATGTGCCAGTTTTTCTATATTATTAAATGTTTAAAACAGTTTCTTGCGTTCCAGGTGAAATCTATTAATTCATTAATTTTAGAGGACTATGAGTTATTGATAACAAGCCTACTATGAAACTAAGCATTCACCTATACTTATATGTATAATTTTGAACCATCCTCTTAAATGTACCAGTTTTTGTATATTATTAGATGTTTTAAACAGTTTCTACCGTTCCAGGTGACATCTATTAATTCTTTAATTTTAGAGGACTATGAGTTATTGAAAACAAACCTACTATGAAACTAAGCAGTCACCTATACTTATGTGTAGTCTTTTAAACCTTCCTCTTAAATGTACCAGTTTTTGTATATTATTATGTGTTGTAAACAATTTTTAGCGTTCCAGGTGACATATGTTAATTCTTTAATTTTAGAGGACTTTATGTTATTGATAACAAGCCTAATATGAAACTAAGCAGTCACCTATATTTCTGTGTATTCTTTTGAATTTTCCTTTTAAATATACCAGTTTTTGTATATTATTAGATGTTTTAAACAGTTTCTAGCATTCCAGGTGACATCTATCAATACTTTAATTTTAGAGGACTAATAGTTATTGATAACAAGCCTACTATGAAACTAAGCATTCACCTATACTTATATGTATTCTTTTGAACCATCCTCTTAAATGTACCAGTTTATGTATATTATTAGATATTTTAAACAGTTTCTACCATTCCAGGTGACATCTAATAATTCTTTAATTTTAGAGGACTATGAATTATTGATAACAAGCCTACTATGAAACTAAGCATTCACCTATAATTCTTTGTAGTCTTTTGAACCTTCCTCTTAAAGGTACCAGTTTTTGTATATTATTAGATGTTTTAAGCAGTTTTTAGCGTTCCAGGTGACATATGTTAATTCTTTAATTTTAGAGGACTTTATGTTATTGATAACAAGCCTAATATGAAACTAAGCAGTCACCTATATTTCTGTGTATTCTTTTGAACTTTCCTTTTAAATATACCAGTTTTTGTATATTATTAGATGTTTTAAACAGTTTCTAGCATTCCAGGTGACATCTATCAATACTTTAATTTTAGAGGACTAATAGTTATTGATAACAAGCCTACTATGAAACTAAGCATTCACCTATACTTATATGTATTCTTTTGAACCATCCTCTTAAATGTACCAGTTTATGTATATTATTAGATGTTTTACACAGTTTCTACCATTCCAGGTGACATCTAATAATTCTTTAATTTTAGAGGACTATGAGTTATTGATAACAAGCCTACTATGAAACTAAGCATTCACCTATACTTCTGTGTAGTCTTTTGAACCTTCCTCTTAAATGTACCAGTTTTTGTATATTATTAAATGTTTTAAACAGTTTTTAGCATTCCAGGTGACATCTATTAATTCTTTAATTTTAGAGGACTAATAGTTATTGATAACAAGCCAACTATGAAACTAAGCATTCACCTATACTTATATGTATTATTTTGAACCATCCTCTTAAATGTACCAGTTTTCGTATATTATTAGATGTTTTAAACAGTTTCTACCATTGCAGGTGACATCTATTAATTCTTTAATTTTAATGGACTATGAATTATTGATAACAAGCCTACTATGAAACTAAGCATTCACCTATAATTCTTTGTAGTCTTTTGAACCTTCCTCTTAAAGGTACCAGTTTTTGTATATTATTAGATATTTTAAGCAGTTTTTAGCGTTCCAGGTGAAATCTATTAATTCTTTAATTTTAGAGGACTATGAGTTATTGATAACAAGCCTACTATGAAGCTAAACAATCACCTATACTTTTGTGTATTCTTTTGAACTTTCCTCTAAAATATACCTGTTTTTATATATTATTAGATGTTTTAAACAGTTTCTAGCATTCCAGGTGACATCTATCAATACTTTAGTTTTAGAGGACCAATAGTTATTGATAACAAGCCTACTATGAAACTAAGCATTCACCTATACTTATATGTATTCTTTTGAACCATCATCTTAAATGTACCAGTTTTTGTATATTATTAGATGTTTTAAACAGTTTCTACCATTCCAGGTGACATCTAATAATTATTTAATTTCAGAGGACTATGAGTTATTGATAACAAGCCTACTATGAAACTAAGCATTCACCTATACTTTTGTGTAGTCTTTTAAACCTCCCTCTTAAATTTACCAGTTTTTGTATATTATTAGATGTTTGAAACAATTTTTAGCGTTCCAGGTGACATATGTTAATTCTTTAATTTTAGAGGACTATATGTTATTGATAACAAGCCTACTATGAAACTAAGCAGTCACCTATACTTCTGTGTATTCTTTTGAACTTTCCTCTAAAATATACCAGTTTTTGTATATTATTAGATGTTTTAAACAGTTTCTAGCATTCCAGGTGACATCTATCAATACTTTAATTTTAGAGGACTAATAGTTATTGATAACAAGCCTACTATGAAACTAAGCATTCACCTATACTTATATATATTCTTTTGAACCATCCTCTTAAATGTACCAGTTTATGTATATTATTAGATGTTTTACACAGTTTCTACCATTCCAGGTGACATCTAATAATTCTTTAATTTTAGAGGACTATGAGTTATTGAGAACAAGCCTACTATGAAACTAAGCATTCACCTATACTTCTGTGTAGTCTTTTGAACCTTCCTCTTAAATGTACCAGTTTTTGTATATTATTAGATGTTTTAAATAGTTTTTAGCATTCCAGGTGACATCTATTAATTCTTTAATTTTAGAGGACTAATAGTTATTGATAACAAGCCTACTATGAAACTAAGCATTCACCTATACTTATATGTATTATTTTGAACCATCCTCTCAAATGTACCAGTTTTCGTATATTATTAGATGTTTTTAACAGTTTCTACCATTGCAGGTGACATCTATTAATTCTTTAATTTTAATGGACTATGAATTATTGATAACAAGCCTACTATGAAACTAAGCATTCACCTATAATTCTTTGTAGTCTTTTGAACCTTCCTCTTAAAGGTACCAGTTTTTGTATATTATTAGATGTTTTAAGCAGTTTTTAGCGTTTCAGGTGAAATCTATTAATTCTTTAATTTTAGAGGACTATGAGTTATTGATAACAAGCCTACTATGAAGCTAAACAATCACCTATACTTTTGTGTATTCTTTTCAACTTTCCTCTAAAATGTACCTTTTTTTTAAATATTATTAGATGTTTTAAACAGTTTCTAGCGTTCTAGGTGACATCTATCAATATTTTAATTTTAGAGGACTAATAGTTATTGATAACAAGCCTACTATGAAACTAAGCATTCACCTATACTTCTGTGTATTGTTTTGAACCATCATCTTAAATGTACCAGTTTTTGTATATTATTAAATGTTTAAAACAGTTTCTTGCGTTCCATGTGACATCTATTAGTTCATTAATTTTAGAGGACTATGAGTTATTGATAACATGCCTACTATGAAACTAAGCATTCACCTATACTTCTGTGTAGTGTTTTGAACCTTCCTCTTAGCTGTACCAGTTTTTGTATATTATTAGATGTTTTAAACAGTTTTTAGCATTCCAGGTGACATCTATTAATTCTTTAATTTTAAAGGACTATGAGTTATTGATAACAAGCCTACTATGAAACTAAGCATTCACCTATACTTATATGTATTCTTTTGAACCATCCTCTTAAATGTACCCGTTTTTGTATATTATTAGATGTTTTAAACAGTTTCTACCGTTGCAGGTGACATCTATTAATTCTTTAATTTTAATGGGCTATGAATTATTGATAACAAGCCTACTATGAAACTAAGCATTCACCTATAATTCTTTGTAGTCTTCTTAACCTTCCTCTTAAATGTACCAATTTTTTTATATTATTAGATGGTTTAAGCAGTTTTTAGCGTTCCAGGTGACATCTATTAATTCTTTAATTTTAGAGGACTATGAGCTATTGATAACAAGCTTACTATGAAACTAAGCATTCACCTATACTTCTGTGTTTTATTTTGAACCATCATCTTAAATGTGCCAGTTTTTCTATATTATTAAATGTTTAAAACAGTTTCTTGCGTTCCAGGTGACATCTATTAATTCAATAATTTTAGAGGACTATGAGTTATTGATAACAAGCCTACTATGAAACTAAGCATTCACCTATACTTATATGTATTCTTTTGAACCATCCTCTTAAATGTACCAGTTTTTGTATATTATTAGATGTTTTAAACAGTTTCTACCATTTCAGGTTACATCTATTAATTCTTTAATTTTAGAGGACTATGAGTTATTGAAAACAAACCTACTATGAAAGTAAGCATTCACCTATACTTCTGTGTAGTCTTTTAAACCTTCCTCTTAAAGTACCAGTTTTTGTATATTATTAGATGTTTTCAAAAAAATTTAGCGTTCCAGGTGACATATGTTAATTCTTTAATTTTAGAGGACTAATAGTTATTGATAACAAGCCTACTATGAAACTAAGCATTCACCTATACTTATATGTATTCTTTTGAACCATCCTCTTAAATGTACCAGTTTTTGTATATTATTAGATGTTTTAAACAGTTTCTACCGTTCCAGGTGACATCTATTAATTCTTTAATTTTAGAGGACTATGAGTTATTGAAAACAAACCTACTATGAAACTAAGCATTCACCTATACTTCTGTGTATTCTTTTGAACCATCATCTTAAATGTACCAGTTTTTGTATATTATTAAATGTTTAAAACAGTTTCTTGCGTTCCACGTGACATCTATTAGTTCATTAATTTTAGAGGATTATGAGTTATTGATAACATGCCTACTATGAAACTAAGCATTCACCTATACTTTTGTGTAGTGTTTTGAACCTTCCTCTTAAATGTACCAGTTTTTGTATATTATTAGATGTTTTAAACAGTTTTTAGCGTTCCAGGTGACATCTATTAATTCTTTAATTTTAGAGGACTATGAGTTATTGATAACAAGCCTACTATGAAACTAAGCATTCACCTATACTTATATGTATTCTTTTGAACCATCCTCTTAAATGTACCCGTTTTTGTATATTATTAGATGTTTTGAACAGTTTCTACCGTTGCAGGTGACATCTATTAATTCTTTAATTTTAATGGGCTATGAATTATTGATAACAAGCCTACTATGAAACTAAGCATTCACCTATAATTCTTTGTAGTCTTCTTAACCTTCCTCTTAAATGTACCAATTTTTTTATATTATTAGATGTTTTAAGCAGTTTTTAGCGTTCCAGGTGACATCTATTAATTCTTTAATTTTAGAGGACTATGAGCTATTGATAACAAGCTTACTATGAAACTAAGCATTCACCTATACTTCTGTGTTTTATTTTGAACCATCATCTTAAATGTGCCAGTTTTTCTATATTATTAAATGTTTAAAACAGTTTCTTGCGTTCCAGGTGACATCTATTAATTCAATAATTTTAGAGGACTATGAGTTATTGATAACAAGCCTACTATGAAACTAAGCATTCACCTATACTTATATGTATTCTTTTGAACCATCCTCTTAAATGTACCAGTTTTTGTATATTATTAGATGTTTTAAACAGTTTCTACCATTCCAGGTGACATCTATTAATTCTTTAATTTTAGAGGACTATGAGTTATTGAAAACAAACCTACTATGAAAGTAAGCATTCACCTATACTTCTGTGTAGTCTTTTAAACCTTCCTCTTAAAGTACCAGTTTTTGTATATTATTAGATGTTTTCAAAAAAATTTAGCGTTCCAGGTGACATATGTTAATTCTTTAATTTTAGAGGACTAATAGTTATTGATAACAAGCCTACTATGAAACTAAGCATTCACCTATACTTATATGTATTCTTTTGAACCATCCTCTTAAATATACCAGTTTTTGTATATTATTAGATGTTTTAAAAAGTTTCTACCGTTCCAGGTGACATCTATTAATTCTTTAATTTTACAGGACTATGAGTTATTGAAAACAAACCTACTATGAAACTAAGCATTCACCTATACTTATGTGTAGTCTTTTAAACCTTCCTCTTAAATGTACCAGTTTTTGTATATTATTATGTGTTTTAAACAATTTTTAGCGTTCCAGGTGACATATGTTAATTCTTTAATTTTAGAGGACTATATGTTATTGATAACAAGCCTACTATGAAACTAAGCATTCACCTATACTTCTGTGTAGTGTTTTGAACCTTCCTCTTAGATGTACCAGTTTTTGTATATTATTAGATGTTTTAAACAGTTTCTAGCATTCCAGGTGACATCTATCAATACTTTAATTTTAGAGGACTAATAGTTATTGATAACAAGCCTACTATGAAACTAAGCATTCACCTATACTTATATGTATTCTTTTGAACCATCCTCTTAAATGTACCAGTTTATGTATATTATTAGATGTTTTACACAGTTTCTACCATTCCATGTGACATCTAATAATTCTTTAATTTTAGAGGACTATGAGTTATTGATAACAAGCCTACTATGAAACTAAGCATTCACCTATACTTCTGTGTAGTCTTTTGAACCTTCCTCTTAAATGTACCAGTTTTTGTATATTATTAAATGTTTTAAACAGTTTTTAGCATTCCAGGTGACATCTATTAATTCTTTAATTTTAGAGGACTAATAGTTATTGATAACAAGCCAACTATGAAACTAAGCATTCACCTATACTTATATGTATTATTTTGAACCATCCTCTTAAATGTACCAGTTTTCGTATATTATTAGATGTTTTAAACAGTTTCTACCATTGCAGGTGACATCTATTAATTCTTTAATTTTAATGGACTATGAATTATTGATAACAAGCCTACTATGAAACTAAGCATTCACCTATAATTCTTTGTAGTCTTTTGAACCTTCCTCTTAAAGGTACCATTTTTTGTATATTATTAGATATTTTAAGCAGTTTTTAGCGTTCCAGGTGAAATCTATTAATTCTTTAATTTTAGAGGACTATGAGTTATTGATAACAAGCCTACTATGAAGCTAAACAATCACCTATAATTTTGTGTATTCTTTTGAACTTTCCTCTAAAATATACCTGTTTTTATATATTATTAGATGTTTTAAACAGTTTCTAGCATTCCAGGTGACATCTATCAATACTTTAGTTTTAGAGGACCAATAGTTATTGATAACAAGCCTACTATGAAACTAAGCATTCACCTATACTTATATGTATTCTTTTGAACCATCATCTTAAATGTACCAGTTTTTGTATATTATTAGATGTTTTAAACAGTTTCTACCATTCCAGGTGACATCTAATAATTATTTAATTTCAGAGGACTATGAGTTATTGATAACAAGCCTACTATGAAACTAAGCATTCACCTATACTTTTGTGTAGTCTTTTAAACCTCCCTCTTAAATTTACCAGTTTTTGTATATTATTAGATGTTTGAAACAATTTTTAGCGTTCCAGGTGACATATGTTAATTCTTTAATTTTGGAGGACTATATGTTATTGATAACAAGCCTACTATGAAACTAAGCAGTCACCTATACTTATATGTATTATTTTGAACCATCCTCTTAAATGTACCAGTTTTCGTATATTATTAGATGTTTTTAACAGTTTCTACCATTGCAGGTGACATCTATTAATTCTTTAATTTTAATGGACTATGAATTATTGATAACAAGCCTACTATGAAACTAAGCATTCACCTATAATTCTTTGTAGTCTTTTGAACCTTCCTCTTAAAGGTACCAGTTTTTGTATATTATTAGATGTTTTAAGCAGTTTTTAGCGTTCCAGGTGAAATCTATTAATTCTTTAATTTTAGAGGACTATGAGTTATTGATAACAAGCCTACTATGAAGCTAAACAATCACCTATACTTTTGTGTATTCTTTTGAACTTTCCTCTAAAATGTACCATTTTTTTAAATATTATTAGATGTTTTAAACAGTTTCTAGCGTTCTAGGTGACATCTATCAATATTTTAATTTTAGAGGACTAATAGTTATTGATAACAAGCCTACTATGAAACTAAGCATTCACCTATACTTCTGTGTATTGTTTTGAACCATCATCTTAAATTTACCAGTTTTTGTATATTATTAAATGTTTAAAACAGTTTCTTGCGTTCCATGTGACATCTATTAGTTCATTAATTTTAGTGGACTATGAGTTATTGATAACATGCCTACTATGAAACTAAGCATTCACCTATACTTCTGTGTAGTGTTTTGAACCTTCCTCTTAGATGTACCAGTTTTTGTATATTATTAGATGTTTTAAACAGTTTTTAGCGTTCCAGGTGACATCTATTAATTCTTTAATTTTAGAGGACTATGAGTTATTGATAACAAGCCTACTATGAAACTAAGCATTCACCTATACTTATATGTATTCTTTTGAACCATCCTCTTAAATGTACCCGTTTTTGTATATTATTAGATGTTTTAAACAGTTTCTACCGTTGCAGGTGACATCTATTAATTCTTTAATTTTAATGGGCTATGAATTATTGATAACAAGCCTACTATGAAACTAAGCATTCACCTATAATTCTTTGTAGTCTTCTTAACCTTCCTCTTAAATGTACCAATTTTTTTATATTATTAGATGTTTTAAGCAGTTTTTAGCGTTCCAGGTGACATCTATTAATTCTTTAATTTTAGAGGACTATGAGCTATTGATAACAAGCTTACTATGAAACTAAGCATTCACCTATACTTCTGTGTTTTCTTTTGAACCATCATCTTAAATGTGCCAGTTTTTCTATATTATTAAATGTTTAAAACAGTTTCTTGCGTTCCAGGTGACATCTATTAATTCAATAATTTTAGAGGACTATGAGTTATTGATAACAAGCCTACTATGAAACTAAGCATTCACCTATACTTATATGTATTCTTTTGAACCATCCTCTTAAATGTACCAGTTTTTGTATATTATTAGATGTTTTAAACAGTTTCTACCGTTCCAGGTGACATCTATTAGTTCTTTAATTTTAGAGGACTATGAGTTATTGAAAACAAACCTACTATGAAAGTAAGCATTCACCTATACTTCTGTGTAGTCTTTTAAACCTTCCTCTTAAAGTACCAGTTTTTGTATATTATTAGATGTTTTCAAAAAAATTTAGCGTTCCAGGTGACATATGTTAATTCTTTAATTTTAGAGGACTAATAGTTATTGATAACAAGCCTACTATGAAACTAAGCATTCACCTATACTTATATGTATTCTTTTGAACCATCCTCTTAAATGTACCAGTTTATGTATATTATTAGATGTTTTACACAGTTTCTACCATTCCAGGTGACATCTAATAATTCTTTAATTTTAGAGGACTATGAGTTATTGATAACAAGCCTACTATGAAACTAAGCATTCACCTATACTTCTGTGTAGTCTTTTGAACCTTCCTCTTAAATGTACCAGTTTTTGTATACTATTAGATGTTTTAAACAGTTTTTAGCATTCCAGGTGACATCTATTAATTCTTTAATTTTAGAGGACTAATAGTTATTGATAACAAGCCTACTATGAAACTAAGCATTCACCTATACTTATATGTATTATTTTGAACCATCCTCTCAAATGTACCAGTTTTCGTATATTATTAGATGTTTTTAACAGTTTCTACCATTGCAGGTTGACATCTATTAATTCTTTAATTTTAATGGACTATGAATTATTGATAACAAGCCTACTATGAAACTAAGCATTCACCTATAATTCTTTGTAGTCTTTTGAACCTTCCTCTTAAATGTACCAGTTTTTGTATATTATTAGATGTTTTAAACAGTTTTTAACGTTCCAGGTGACATCTATTAATTCTTTAATTATAGAGGACTATGAGTTATTGATAACAAGCCTACTATGAAGCTAAACAGTCACCTATATTTCTGTGTATTCTTTTGAACTTTCCTCTAAAATATACCATTTCTTTAAATATTATTAGATGTTTTAAATAGTTTCTAGCGTTCTAGGTGACATCTATCAATATTTTAATTTTAGAGGACTA